>NW_007726715.1:49544-66874 GCF_000696425.1 Galeopterus variegatus
AAGATAACTGGGCCGGCCCGGTGGCGCACTGGATAGTGCGCCGCTTGGGAAGCGCGGCGGCGCTCCCGCCCGAGGGTTCAGATCCCACATGCAGACCGGTTCCCGCTCACTGGCTGAGCGAGGCGCAGGAGTAACACCAAGGGTTGCAATCCTGTTGCCGGTCCCCGGTCCGGTACGGGGGCAACACTGAGGGTTGTGATCCGTTGCCGGACACGGGAAAAAAATAAATAAATAAATAGATAAATAAATAGTTACGCTCAACAACAAACAACCTGTCTTAGTCTGTTTTCTGTTGCTATAACAATACCACAGACTAGGTAAATTATAAGCAGTGGAAGTTAATTCAGCTTACAGTTCTTAAGGCTGTGAAGTCCAGTGTCAAAGTGCCAACATATGGTGAAAGACTTCTTGCTGCATTATAACATGGTGGAGGGCATCACATGGCAAGAGGGCAAGAGTATGCCAGTTCAGGTCTCTTTTCCTCCTATAAAGCCAGCAGTCCTATCATGGGGGCCCTATCCTGATGATCTCATCTAATCTTAATTACCTTTCAAATGCCCCACCTCCAAACACCATCAACATGAATTTGGGGATTAAGTTTCCAACACGTGAAATTTGGATAACACATTCAAACCACAGCATCCCACCCCTGGCCCCCCAACTTCATGTCCTTCTCACAATGCAAAATACATTCCTTCCATCCCAAAGATTCCAAAAGCCTTAACTCATTCCAGCATCAACTTGAAAGTCCAAAGTCTCATCTAAACCAGATATGGGTGAGAGTAAAGGCACAATTCACCTTGAGGCAAATTCTCTCCAGCTATGAGCCTATGAAATCGAAAGGAGTTATCTACTTCCAAAATATAATGGTGGGATAGATCGAGGATAGACACTAGCCATTCCAAAAGAGGGAAAGAGGTAAGAAAAAAAAGAGTAAGAGACACTAACTAGACCAAAACCCAACAGGGAAAACAACAATAAATCTTAAAGCTGGAGAATAACCTCCTTTGACTCCTTGTCTTGAAATTTGGGCACAGTGGGGTGGGCTTGGGCCCCCAAGGCCTCAGGAAGGTCCACCCTCACAGCTTGGCTAGGTTGAGTCTACACTTCATCTCTCTTAGGTTGGATCCTCCCACCTGCAGCTTTCCCAGGCTGGCATTGCATGCTGGTAGCTCTATACCTCTTGGGTCTTGGGGATGGCCTCAATTCCACAGCATTACCCTAGTGGGGAGTTTCTGCAGCTGTTCCACCTACAGCAACCTGGGATTCCACATCATCCAATACATCATTTGAAATCTAGGTGTAGGAAGCCATCCCCCAACAGCTCTTGCATTCTGAACACCTTCAGAATTAACACTACGTGGACACTGCCAAGGTTTACCATTTGTACCTTCCAGAGTGATAGGTCGAGCTGCACCTGGGGCCTGTTGAATGATGGCTGGGGCAGACAAGGGGTACTGAATCAGAATGCAGGGAGCAGAGAGCTGAGTGGGCCCTGGGCAGTGAGCCCACGGAGGACACCCTGACCCCATGCCTGGAAACCACTCTGTCCTAGTAGTCTGGGACTGCGATGGGAGAGGCAGCTGCTAAGACCTCTGAAATGCCTTTAGGGTCTTTCTCCTATTTTCCTGTTGAGTAGCTTCTGGTATCCTTCTATCCATACTAATATCTGTATCAAAGAAAAGGTGGCTTCACCACACCCTTTATTTACTCTTCTGAACATGCTTTTCCACTCTTTACACAGCCAGGCTGTAAACTTTCCAAATTTTTCCACTCTGCTTCCCGTTGCATCTTACATAAGTGTTAAAGGTAGCCATGCAGAGAAGCCTGAATGCTTTGCTGCTTAGAAATTTCTTCTGCTAATGGGCCGGCCCGGTGGTGCACTGGAAAGTGCGCCGCTTGGGAGTGTGGAGGTGCTCCCGCCGAGGGTTTGGATCCCATGTGGAGACCGGTTCCCACTCACTGGTTGAGCGCGGTGCGGGCGCAACACCGAGGGTTGCGATCCCGTTGCCGGTCCCCGGTGCGGGCGTGACACCGAGGGTTGCGATCCCGTTACCGGTCAGTAAAAAAGACAAAAAGGAAAAAAAAAAAAAGATCTTTCAGAGGTACGGCACACATATCCCCATATGTGTCATGTTACTGAGGGTGCTCCTGATGGAAACGGGTTTCCATTTTGATGATGAGCCCTAGAGAATTGAATCCTTCTTTTACGACCACACGTGTGTGTGAGCAGGAAGTTTCCACAGCCTTGCTTCTGGCTCTGTGTGTTGCCAACCTCGCACATTCCTGACTACCCCCATTCTTTTCATGCTGGCATTCCAGGCAGGTTTGCCTTGGCCATTCGGGCTACACCTCCATTCCCTGACACCAGGTGAGCTTCCTGGAAGCCATTCCTACATGTGCCCAGGGCATCTGCAATGTCCTACTGTCCCAGAAGCAACTGCTGGCATGTGGTCTACCCCTCACCACCCAAACCCCATGTATTGACTTCCCCTCAGCCACACACCAGACTGCCCATAGCCACTCCAATGCCACCAACAGCAGTGACAGAGAGTAAGTCAGAGTATAGGAGACAGCAGTCAGCCAATTGGAATGAAAATATTTTGCTTCTGCGAATTTCACAAAATCATATGACCTTGGGAGCACATTGGAAGAGGACTATGCAAGTTGGGGCCCTGAAGCTTAAACTGCATTTGCTTCATGACGGCATTACCAGCACTGCACTCTCCCGAGTGAGCCACAGGACCAGCCCCTAGTTCGTAACTCTTAAATTCCACCTTCCATAAAGCCCTTGGGCATGGACACAGTTCAGCCAAGTTCTTTGCTACTTTGTAACAAGGATGATCTTTGCTCCAGTATCAAACACGTTATTCCTCAGTTCCATTTGAGGCCTCATCAGAATGGCCTTTACTGTCCACATTTCTATCAACATTCTGATCACAACCACTCAAATGATCTCTAAGAAAGTTCAGACTTTGCCTAGTCTTCTCTTCTGAACCTTCACCAGAATCTCCCTTAATGCTCCATTTGCAACAAGACAGGCTTTTTCTAGACTGCTCCTCCAAACTCTTCCAGCCTCTACGCATTAACACGTTCCAAAGCCACTTCCACATTTTCAGTATCTGTTATAGCAATAACCCTACTTTGCAGTACCAATTAATTTTCTGGGAGGCTGTGAAATCCAATATCAAGGTGCCAGCATCAGGTGAGGGCCTTCTTGCTGCATTATTACATGGTAGAGGGCATCACATGGCAAGAGGGCAAGAGTGTGCTAGCTTAGGTCTCTCTTCCTCTTCTTATATACCCAGAAGTCCCATCATGGGACTCATACCTACCCTGATGAGCTTATCTAATCCTAATTACCTCTCAGATGTCCCGCCTCCAAATACCATCAACATACAAATTTGGGAATTAAGTTTTCAACACATGAAATTTGGGTAAGGGGACGGCCTGTGGCTCACTCAGGAGAGTGTGGTGCTGATAACACCAAGACCACAGGTTTGGATCCCATATAGGGATGGCTGGTTAGCTCACTTTGGAGACTGTAGTGCTGACAACACCAAGTCAGGGGTTAAGATCCCCTACCGGTCATCTTTAAAAAGAAAAAGAAAAGAAAGAAAGAAATTTGGGTAACACATTCAAACCATAGCACAATCCAATCCAAAAATGGCCAAAGGACTTGAATAGACAAGTCTCCAAAGAAGATATACAAATGGTCAAAAAGCATATAAAAAGATAAAGAGATGCTCAGGCTGTCTAGTTAGCCCACTTGGTTAGAGGTGGTGCCAATAACACCAAGGTCAAGGGTTCAGATCTCTACAGTGACCAGCCACAAATAAATAAATAAATAAATAAATAAATAAAAGCTCAACATCACCAATTATTAGGGAAATGCAAAATCAAAAACAATGAGGTACAATTTCACACCCAGTAGGATAGCTATCTTCAAAAAAAAAACCAGAAAACAAGTGTTGGCTAGGATGCAGAGAAATTGGAACTCTGTGTATTGCTGGTGGGAATGTAAAACGGTGCCGCCACAATGGAAAATAGTATGGAAGTGCCTCAAACACTTAAACACAGAATTGTTATATGATTTAGCAATTCCACTTCTGATCCAGCAGTTCCAAAAAAATTGAAAGCAGGGACTCAAACAGATATTTGTACACCCGTCTCATAGCGGCATTATTCACAATAGCCAAAAGGTGGAAGAAACCCAAATGTACATCTATGGATAAATGGATAAACAAAAGGGGTTTTATGTACAATGAAATATTATTCAACCTTAAAAAGGAAGGAAATTCTGACACATGGTACAATATGGATGTATCCTGAAGATATGCTAAATGAAATACACCAGTCATAAAAGGACAAATAGTACATGATTTAACTTATATGAAATACCTAGGAGAGTCCAATTCATAGAGACAGAAAGCAGAATGGTGATTGCTAGAGGCTGTGGGGAAGGAGGAATGGGTAGTTATTGTTTAATGGGTACAGAGTTTTAGCTTGGGAAGATGAAAAAGTTATGGACATGGATGGTGGTGGTAATTGCACAACAATGTGAACGTACTAAATGCCAGTGAACTGTACACTTAAAACTGGTTAAAATGGTAAATTTTATGTTACATATATTTTACCACAAATAAACAAACAGTTAACTAATCCAATAATTTTTGAATACAGTGCTTGGACTTTATGCATTGAAACGAAAATAACTCCAAGTAATTATGAGTATTGATCTCCAAATACTAGACATTTTTTTTGCAGAGGCATGGGTTAATTCTTCTGAAACTACTTTTTATACATGCTAGGACTAAACAAATAAGTAAATATATCTGTTTTTACACTATGGGAGAAAAGAGTTATCTATTAATATAGAAAGTGGAAAGCATAGAATGTTTTCCTGTTTGCTGGATTGAAATTGAAATTGTCAGTGTGAACTTACTGGGTTTTAATACACATAGTAAGTAGAAATATAGAAACAGATAAAGATATGTGTGGGTAGAAATATAGAAACAGATAAAGATATGTGTGGGTATGTATGTATGTGCTCACATGTAAACATACACACATTTCTTTCCCAGTTCTGTCCTTGGAGAAAGCCTAGAAGCAATAATAATCCATTATCAATAAGCACACCTAGCACCCAGATCTTGCTTTCTGAGTACTCTTCTTTGCTAAAAAAAACAAACAGGGCTCTGTATTAGTTTTCTATTGCTGCCATAACAAATTAATACAACTTTAGTGGCTTAAAACAACTCCCACTTATTATCTCATAATTCTGTAGGTCAGAAGACCAAATCAGCTTGCCTCGGCTATTATCTGTAAGTTGTGGGATCTTCCTGGTTTATTCAAATTATAGGGAGAAGTCAGTTCCTTCTGAGCATCAAAATAAATAACGGATTTAAAGTAAAGAATTTAACGTATTAGGCTGGCTGGTTAGCTCAGTTGGTTAGAGCATGGTGCTGATACACCAAATTCTAGGGTTCAATCCCTGTACTGGCCGGCTGCCAAAAAGAAAAAAAAAAAAAAAGAACCTAACCTACTGAATAAAGTAAGAACCTCTGCATCGCACTGATTAAATAAATAAATAAATAATTGGTAGAGAAAGAAAAGACCTTCCTTATCATAGAAATCCAACTCACAAATGTAGAATGACTGATGGAATTAGAAATATCTCCTATTTCTAGACATCATAATACATAGACTTATAAAATAAATAAATAAATAATTGGTAGAGAAAGAAAAGACCTTCCTTATCATAGAAATCCAACTCACAAATATAGAATGACTGATGGAATTAGAAATATCTCCTATTTCTAGACATCATAATACATAGACTTATATAATAATAATAATAAATGGATTTAGTCAAGAATGGATGACTAAACTAATGAGTGAAAGTTTGAAGATTAACAGGAGATATATATAGTCTCAAGTATATTCCCACAACATACCTTTACAAAGGGTAAAATAGTAACTTTACAGTGGTGAAAGCTGGCAGACATCACCTGAACCAAATGATTGAAATTAACATTGTCAGTAAGGAACTAATCCATAGCAGAGGTCTCCTGATATGATGAACCAAGATGAACTCAGCACCATTTCTGTGGTATTCCTGCTAGAACTGCATAACCTGAATCTCATCAGGAGGAAACATCAAACAAACCCACACTGAGGGAAATTCTACAAAAGAACTGGCTTATATTCTTCAAAAATGTCTACATTACGAAATACAAAGAGTCAGGAACTGTTCCAAATAAGAAAGCTAAGAAACATGACAACTGAATGCCATGCATAAACTTGGATTTTTTTTTTTTTACTATAAAAGACATTATTGGAAAAACAGATTAAATCTCTATAAAGTTTATAGATTATAGTATTCGTTCAAATTTCTCGATTTTGATAATTATTTTCTGAGATATGCAAATGTAGTTAACAATTTCTTTTTTAAAAAAAGGAAATACAGGCCGGCCCGGTGGCGCGCTGCTACAGTGCGCTGCTTGGGAGCGCGGCGGCGCTCCCGCCAAGGGTTCGGATCCCACATACAGACTGGTTCCCGCTCACTGGCTGAGCGAGGTGCAGACGCAGCGCCGAGGGTTGCGATCCCGTTGCCGGTCACGGTCCGGTGCGGGCGCGACACTGAGGGTTGCGATCCGTTGCCGGACACGAAAAAAGACAAAAAAAGGAAAAAAAAAAAGGAAATACAGACTCGGAAGTATTTAGGGATAGAGGGGCATCATGTCTGCAACTTACTCTTAAACAGTAAGATAGAGAATAGAGTCAACATTCGGGAGAATCTGAATAAAGGGATTCTGGAATTCTATGTACTATTCTCAAACTTTTCCATAAGTCTGTAAGTCAAAATTAGAAAAAAAAAAAAGCTTAAGTTGCTAATTTTGATAAACTGTCCTACATTGTTATAGAGATGTAGTTTATTGTTGGGGTGAATAGTAAAGTATTAGTAAATGAGTTGTCAAAAAATGGGTTTTACTCACTGTCTTGAAGGCTGCCAAATTTTAGTTGTGGTAAATCAAATTTAAAATAATATTTAGATTCTCTGCCAGGAGTTAGCTATAGTGTTTATATTAAATAATAGGATGAGAACTTAAGTCCAGATACAGAAGAAAACAATAAAGCACGTGAAAACTAGCCCTTTTTCCCTCCAATTATAAACAGCAATACACATTGTTCATTGTAGACTTGTGAAGTACATTAAGTGTAAAAAAAGAAAAAAACTCTTTAATCCCACCATCTACTAGTAATTATTTTAAAACATTTTTTTTTTTTTTAGATGACAGGTAAGCAGATCTTAACCCTTGACTTGGTGCTGTCAGCACCACACTCTCCAAAGTGAGCGAACCAGCCATCCCTATATGGGATCTGACCCCATGGCCTTGGTGTTATCAGCACCACACTTTCCCAAGTGAGCCACAGGCCGGCCCTAATAAAATTTTTTATATATATATAATTGAATTAATCTACCTCATATACTGATAATTATTAAAATTTCTCCCTTTATTCTTACCCTCCACATCTGGGATGTATTAATTGTATTAATTTGTTTTCTGTTTTTGTTTTGTTTCTTTTTAACATTTAAATAATTCACTAAGAATTTCGGTAAGGAATCTAAATTATTGAACACACAAAGCAACACATTTTTTATTTATTTATTTATTTTATTTTTTATTTATTTTTTTTGGTGGCTGGCCGGTATGGGAACCAAACCCGTGACCTTGGTGTTACAAGGCTGGGCTGTAACCAGCTGAGCTAACCAGCCAGCCCCCAACACATTATTTAAATGACCATGTTATTTATTTACATATATACATGTACATATTTATGTATATATGCACACATATGTGTATGTATTTTTTCCTAGGCAACTGTAAGGATTTTACATTTTCCAAAGAAAAGCAAAAAGTGAATACAAATTTATATATCACTGAAGTTAAATGAAACATTTTAAAACTACTATACTTAAAAAGTATATATATAATAAATACTATATATATATATATATACACACATATACATATATTCAGTAAACTCTACCTCCCCTCTCCCCTAAAACTACTATACTTAAAAAGTATATATATAATAAATACTATATATATATATATATATATATATACACACATATACATATATTCAGTAAACTCTACCTCCCCTCTCCCCAAAAAAGCAATTGGTAAGAGGCCTTTGGGGGCTTGTCTTACAAAAAAGCAATTGGTAAGAGGCCTTTGGGGGCTTGTCTTACTCTCTTAACTCCAGCAGAGAAGAGGTGAGTACTTTGAAAGCTCTATCTTTTATTTCAAAGGAGAGAAAAAATCAGCACTGAAAAATATTTTGTTCTCTGAAGCTGTTCAATTTAGAATTTTTTCCTTCAATCCGTGTAAACTCCAGACTGTGCTGTGTGCTTTTTCAACCAACATCAGTTATAAACATAGTTCTTTTAGGATTCATTGCTAAGTTTAAAAATGCTCGGTGTGAGGTATACTAACAGAGAGAAAGAAGGTGCTAGATTGTTCTTTGAAAACCTTAAAGACTAAGTTCACCAGGGATGCTAATAAAATCTATTTTTAAAACTCTATTGTGTAAGTAGTCATAGGCAAATTGGCTTCTCTGAACTATGTTATTTATAGGTATTATCTGCTTTATATGCACTCACCAGTACTTTTGGAATTCTTGTCATAAGAATGTCCAGCGGATCTGTTTTTTAAAAAGATATAAATAATATGAAATTACTTGTCAGCTTTATAAGTACTAAATAGTGTATTCCAAATTTTAAAAGCATAGTATTGAATATGCGTTTTACTTTTCATGTTTCCATCAGACATGTCTTACAAATTTTCTCCTGTAATTTTGGTTAAATCCTAAAAGCGCCAAACTTTTTCAAAGTGACCTATCTGAGAATTTTAACCATACTAAAAAGGACTTATTTTAAGTCAGATACGGTCTTGTTCTTATAGTTCCCTAATCTAATTCCTATAGTGAGCTCAGTAAAGTAGTTTGGGCTTCTGTGCTATCTATCCACAATATTTTCTTGCTGACTTTATTTTTAATAAAGTAATTTGAGCATTGAAAAAAACTATCCTTTGAATAGTAACTAAAGTGTGCTGGAACTGATAAGTTGGTCTGTAATGTTTCTAATTTTGTACAAGTCTTTTTTTTTTTTTTTCTTTTCTCAAATTAAGACAAAACATCCTTCCTTCCCGCTTCCTACAATTTATTCAGTGACCAAGAGAGATCACTGATCTCCTGATAGACTAGGATCCAGCACTCCAACAAGGACTGTGAAGAACAGAAAACAAAGATTACATTGCATCTTTTAAAAAGTCTTCAATGTCACTAGATATGAAAAAGACGGCCATGGGCCAGCCCCGTGGCTCACTCAGTAGAGTGCAGCGCTGGTAGCGCTGAGGCCGCGGGTTCGGATCCTATACAGGGATGGCCGATGCGCTCACTGGCTAAACGTGGTGCGGACAACACCAAGCCAAGGGTTGCGGTCCCCTTACCGGTCCAAAAAAAAAAAAAAAAAAAAGCCATGAGTGCAGCAGGAACCATGACTGTGGGCTGAATTGGACAAAAGTCCCGCAGCTTTCACTTTTAGGGACTACGGGAGGGAAGGGATGAGGAGGAATTGCCTCCAGCAGTGACTTCAGCAGCTAATCGTCTTCACCACTCAGGAAACAGTGGTAAAAACCTGCTCAAAATGAAGATTTATGACGAAAGGAACTTTAGTGTGAACCATGACTGTGGGCTGAATTGGACAAAAGTCCCGCAGCTTTCACTTTTAGGGACTACGGGAGGGAAGGGATGAGGAGGAATTGCCTCCAGCAGTGACTTCAGCAGCTAATCGTCTTCACCACTCAGGAAACAGTGGTAAAAACCTGCTCAAAATGAAGATTTATGACGAAAGGAACTTTAGTGTGAAGAAAATGTCAAGATTAAGGTGCCTCTAATATTCATAGTCATCTGTCTCACTGGCAATTAGAAACCCCCATTTGACAGAAACGTAGCTAATGTCACACAGGAAAAACTGATTTGACTTGGAAACCCTCCATTGAGCTGGGGACGTTTTCTCGCTACTCTGTTCCCCGATGTCCTCGCTTTTACGTAAAGATGCTGCAGCCAGACTGCAATTTTCCCAGCAGGTTTGGCAGCGCCCCCTCGGGGCAGAAAGACGCACGCAGGCGACTGTCGCAGTGACCGCGTTTAGTCATTGCACCAAACCCTCCTCCCAAGCTTCCCTCAGAGGCCCTTCCCCTAAATAGTGAGCCAGCCTCCATATTTCCCATCCTGGCCCCACAACAAAGGTTCTCCTCTCCCCTCACTTCATTGCACTGGGGAGCAGTTCAAAGTAGAGCAGCCAGCCCCCCACCATCCACCCTCCTGGGTCGCCGTCCTCACTAAATCCCCAGGGCCCGCAGCCTCACCCTCCGCCGGCACCCTCGGTTCCGGCCGCTGCGGGCGGCTCTGAGGAAGAGCTGCACTCAGTCCAGTCGGACCCCGGACCCCGGCCAGGCATCTCCCCGGTGTCCGGACCGCAAGCTGTGTGGGGGAAAAGCTTTCTCTTTCCCCTCCCCCGTCAGCACGCGTGCGTCAGGCAAGGAGATATTGGGATGAAGAGGCGGACGACGCCAGATTCTAGCCCCTCCGATGCTGTCCGGACACTGCCCGAATAGCTTCGGGAGGGCGAGGGCAGATCTACGACCCTGGAATTAAGTTGGGGGAGGGACGGGAGTTCTTTAGTTGATCGCGCGTTTGCACGTTTGCATCTTTTGGTGGAAGGGATGCTTCACGGAAAGGAAATAAATATGTCTAAAACAGGAGGTGACTTCCACCTCAGCATTCCACACCCTCGGCAAATTGGCAAATTTGCAAATCTTCGTTGTCACCATATAGGTCAAACGTCGGTACTCAAACCAAGAACCAATGCACCCGGCTCAGGGATGTAGACCCTTATCCGTTATCCGTTATCACCCAGGCAACCGGACTTTGTCTGTATCTCAACAGCTGATTTCCGCCAACTATTTCTACGCACGCGCAAACCCGTTCCTCCTCTTCCGATTTTTTCAAGACGCGTTTCTCACGGGATTTGGCCCGCAGGATGCTCCGTAGTCAGAGGTGCGGCAGAACAAGAGACGTAAAAGGAATTTTGGATTGCGATTGGTTCGCACTTTGTGTTCCGGGAAGGCAGTGGGCGTCGCGCGAAGGCTGAAGGGAGTGTGGCAGGCGGCACCGGGAATCCGGAGTGCAGACATGCCTCGATATGCGCAGCTGGTCATGGGCCCTGCGGGCAGCGGGAAGGTGAGGACTTGGTGGGAGAAAGAGAGAGTCGGAGTTCATAGGAGGCAGGGGCCTCGGGTCCGGAGGGAGACGCTGGCGGGTGCGTGTATCAGGGACCCTGAGAACTCGCTCTGCTCTCCGGGCTTCACTGTCCTTTTGGTTGTTGTTTTGAAAGGGGAGTAATGATAATTGTTAATACTTATTGGATTCTTATGCCTCCGGGTACTGAGCTAAATGCCTCAGTTATTTCCACAACAACCATGTGATATAGGTCCTGTTATTCCCATTTTACAGATTTAAAAAGAGAGAGACAGCGACAGAAAGGTTAAGTTCTTTGCCCAGGATCGTAGAGTTAGTAAGTTACGGCCGGAGTTTGAATCCAGTTTTGTCTAACTCCAGAATCTGGCCATGTCTTGCTCCCAGGAGGTTAAAGTGGGGTGTCGTTAATTACTGTTTCTCAGAGCTTGAGACATGAACTTCTGATATCTGGGGTGATTTTAGGTGGTACATGGACGCAACACTAAGGAACATCAGATCATATATTGAGAAAGTTATTCCCTTTTCAGTTCTCTTTCAGTCCTTAACTACGCATTGAGGTAAAATTACGTTTGTGCTCATGTATCTTCAACGCTTCATTAATCCCCAAGTCTTTTCAGAGAGCAGATCTTAGACTCAGTTTTTAATAAGCAACTATTTAGCTAAAATTAAAAGCATTTTTAAGTTGTATATACTTTTATGATTACCAGCACACTATGAAAAATATGAGTATAACTGGTTTTTTGTTTACAATAGGGATACAATATTTTCTTGTAAACAGATATTAAGGGAATAATGTTAGGAGCACTCAAATACAGTAGAAATGAAGATATTGATTAAATAACAAAAATGTAGAGGTGTTTTGTGGCTACAATCTATAATTTAACAAACACGTTGTTCAGAGCCATTAAACTATTCTAGGTACAGGAGATATACATGTTACTAAGGTTTGACCCGTACGAACTCAGAGCCTGTAGTCTATTAGGGAAGACAGATAGATGACTTATTAATTAAGATACTTGTACAGGGGCCGGCCCGGTGGTGCACTGGAGAGTGCGCCGCTTGGGAGCGCAGCAGCGCTGCCGCCGAGGGTTCGGATCCCATGTGGAGACTGGTTCCCGCTCGAGGGTTCGGATCCCATGTGGAGACTGGTTCCCGCTCGCTGGCTGTGCGACACCGAGGGTTGCGATCCCGTTACCGGTCAGTAAAAAAGACAAAAAGGAAAAAAAAAAAAGATACTTGTACAGTGTGATGCATAGATAGGACACCCTTGGAGTGAGAACAGTATGTGTAAAGACACTGAAGGGAAAGCATGATGGAAGTTATTTCTATATTCTGGGTTAATTTTTGGACTGATTGTGTTAGATAAGTATCTCTATAAATTTTTTATGCCTACTGTGAAAAACACTCATTGAGCATGTTTCTTATGCCAAGCATTGTTTTGGGTCCTGGGGGTTGTGTGGTGAACAAAAACACTCGTGGAACTTACATTCAAGCATAATATGTCAGTCAATTAGAAATAATTATCAAGCATTTATTATGTACCAGGTACTGTGCTAGTTCCTGGGCTTATAAAACTGAATAAGATACATCTCTGCCTTTATACAGAGGGTGAAAGAGACAATCAAGTAGCCTAGAGATTTTAACATAGTGTGGTAACAACTACATGCGGGATAAAGGATTCTCTACCAAAAGTTGCAAACTGATAGCCCACCTCCAGACTATTTATTTATTTTTTAATTTTTAACTTTTTTTAAAGATGACCAGTAAGGGGATCCTAACCCTTGACTTGGTGTTGTCAGCACCACGCTCTCCAAGTGAGCCAACCGGCCATCCCTATACAGGGATCTGAACCCGCGGCCTTGGTGTTTTGAGCACCACACTCTCCCAAGTGAGCCACGGGCCAGCCCTCAGACTATTTATTGACCTTGATGTTCTTTCATCTTGAAATGCTTTTCCCTGGGCCGGCCCGGTGGCGCACTGCTACAGTGCACCGTTTGGGAGCGCGGCAGTGCTCCCGCCGAGGGTTCGGATCCCACATACAGACCGGTTCCCGCTCACTGGCTGAGCGAAGTGCGGGCGCAACACCGAGGGTTGCGATCCCATTGCCGGTCTGGTCCGGTACGGGCGCGACACTGAGGATTGCGATCCGTTGCCGGACACGAAAAAAGACAAAAAGGAAAAAAAAAAAAAGAAATGCTTTTCCCTTAGGTTAGCAAGCACATTTCCATGTGCTCAAATACTCCCTGCTCAAAGACATCATCCCTGACCTTCCCATCTAAAGCTTTGTTTGGACTGTACAAATCCTAGTAGAGACGTTCTATGCTAGGTGCTGCACTGAGAAACCAGAAATCTTCTCTTTAAATTCCACTTGTTACACATTAGAGCAGGAAGGAGCCTTAGTGATCATGGAGGACATCTCAATTAGAGATGAGAAAATTGACGGGAAGAGTGGAGAAGCCATTTCCCCAAAGTTCCCCATGAGTCCTAGCAAGGTCTGGATCTGCAACTCAGTCAGGTGTCCTGACTCCTGGCCCAGTGCCTTTTCCCTTGTTTTCAGTCAGTCTCTTGGTTGGTGAAGGCATAGTTTTGGCCTTAGTGGACACTGCTCAAAGAGTATGGAGATCCTTCTCAGGGTGCAGAGCGTAGCACTACACTGCTTGCTGCTCTAACTTCTCATGCCTTGTGACATTACAGAGCACCTACTGTGCCACCATGGTCCAGCACTGTGAAGCCCTCAACCGGTCTGTCCAAGTTGTGAACCTAGATCCAGCAGCAGAACACTTCAACTACTCTGTGATGGCTGGTAAGTCCTGAGCAGAGCCTCCCCCTCCTTCAGGGACAATAAGGGCAGGGTGGCAGTGAGTGCTGGCTGATCATCACAGAAGCCGAAAAATTAATGATTACATTCTGGTCCTCTGGTTTCATGGTGAACAGCATTGAGGCTGAGTGTTGTTTGGTGACATCCATGCATGGTGATGTGTGTGACAATATCCTTTCTTGGTCTTTGATATAAGATTTATAAGTGGGTGGACTCTTCCTTCACCAGCCTTCCTTTCCGTCCCTTTCATTCTTAGTCCTGCTGTAGGGAACCTGCTATACTGCTGATCACTATAAGTGAGCAGCCTGGGTGTGGTTTTTTTTTTAATTCTTTTAATTTGTTCATTCAGGTGTCTGTTGAACACTTATTTTATGCAAGACACCAGGGTTATAGCAGAGAATAAGACAAATCCCTGTTCTCCTTACCTTTTTTTTTTTTGTGAGAAAGATAAGCAAGCAATAAACAAAATGGTAACCATATTAAAGAATGTGGTAAGGACTGCAAACAGGCTGATGCGAAGGAATAATTTGGAGATATTGCTTTACGTAGGGTGGTCAGGAGTGATGTCTCTGAGGAGGGGATTTTTGAGCTGGAAGACTGGTAATATGCTCATCAAGCGGGGGAAAGGCCTTCCAAGATGAGGGAACATCAAGGCCAATAAATAGCCCATAGGTGAGAAAGAGTTTGGTATGTTCCAGAAGAGCAAAGATGTCAGTGAGAATAATGAGTGAAGGAAAGAAGTGGGTTTGGGCTAGTAGGACATGAGAAGTTTAGATTTTATTCTGTCAACAGTGGAATGCCACTAGAGAGTTTTAAACAGAAGAGGGGATTGACATCTGATCTATGTTTTTATTTTATTTTATTTTTTTAAAAGATGACTGCTAAGGGCATCTTAACCCTTGACTTGGTGTTGTCAGCACCACACTCTCCCAAGTGAACTAACCGGCGAACCCTATATAGGGATCCAAACCCATGGCCTTGGTGTTATCAGCATCACAGTCTCCCAAGTGAGCCACAGGCCAGGCCCTCAGATCTATGTTTTTAAAGGTATCTCAGGCTCTTAGCTTAAAAATGGACTCTAGGGGATCAAGAGTAGAAGCAGGGACCAGCAGTAGAGCTGTTGCAGTTGTCCAGGTGGCTTAGACTAGGGTGGTCATTGTGGAGATGTAGAGAAGCAGACAGATTCAGTACAGCTAGTCCGCCATATCTGCAGGTCTCATATCTGCAGGTTCCTCATCTGTGGATTCAACCAACCTTGTGTTGAAAATACTTGAGAAAAAAAACAATAAAAAATAAAAATATTACAATAAAAAAATACATTTTAACAACTATTAACATAGCATTTGCATTGTATGAGATGTTATAAGTAATCTAGAGATGATTTAAAGTATATGGTAGCTGATAACACCAAGGTCAAGGGTTAGGATCCCCTTACCAGCAAGCCACCAAAATAATTAAATAAATAAAGTATATGGGAGGATGTGCACAGGTTATGTGCAAATACTACGCCATTTTAAATAAAGAACTTGAGCATCCCTGGATTTGGTATCTACCAGCAGTCCTGGAACCAATTGCCCGCAGATACCGATGAATGAATATATATTTTGCAAATAGAATTAAGAGCATTTTGTGGAGGATTGAAACAATAGGGTATAGGTAAGTGAGGAATCAAGGGTAACTCTTAGGTTTCTGATTTGAACCGTTGAGTGCGTGATATCATTTCCCAAGGAGGAAGACAGTTGTTTTAGATTTAGGCAGTTCTCTTTACACTTACTAAGTTTGAGATGTCTGATAGATATCTAAGAGGCAAGTGGATATAATAGTCTGGAATTCAGAGATGAGGTCTGGCCTGGAGATAGAAATTTGGGTGTCAGCAGCATATATATAATACACAAAGCTACAGCACTGCGTGAGATCATGTTGGGAGGGAGTGTGGTTAGAGAAAAGGATGCAAGGCCAAGCCTTGAAGTCATTTAATCTTCACAGGTCTGGTAGAGGAAGTGGAGTCAGTAGCTGCGTGAGATCATGTTGGGAGGGAGTGTGGTTAGAGAAAAGGACGCAAGGCCAAGCCTTGAAGTCATTTAATCTTCACAGGTCTGGTAGAGGAAGTGGAGTCAGTAAGGTGGGAGGAAAATGTGGCTTCACAAAAGCCAGCAGGAGAGAATATTTTAAGAAGGAGGTGGTAGTTGGTAATGTCAGATACAACTAAAAAGTTGTATTAGATGAGGACCAAGGGTCTGGCCCATGGCTCACTTGGGAGAGTGGGGTGCTGATAACACCAAGGCCACGGGTTCAGATCCCTATATAGGGATGGCTGGTTAGCTTACTTCGGAGAGTGTGGTGCTGACAACACCAAGTCAAGGGTTAAGATCTCTTTACCCATCATCTTCTAAAAAAAATAAAATAAAATAAAAATGAGGACAAAGAAGTGGTTGTTAGTTTTGGGAACACGGAGATGTTGGTGACCTTGGCTAGGGATCTGAGTGCAGTGGTAGGGATGAAAGCAGATTGGAGTGGTTTGAAGAATGAATTGGAGGTGATGCAGTGTAGGCACTGAGTGGAGACAGCTTGCTGAAGAAGTTTAGCTGTGAAAGGAGCTGAGAAATGGTTTGATAACTGGAGGGATATGAGGGTCCAGGGAAGTTTTGTTTGAAGATTGGAGATGGTAACTGGAATGTACTTGTATGCTGAAGAGAATAATCCAGTAGAAAGAGAGAAACTGAAGATGCCAGAGATAGTGGAAATAACTGCAAGAATAAGAAGGGGGAGGAGATCCCGAACAAAATGGAGGGTTTCGCTTTTGCAAGGAGAGATGTTTCTGCCGTTGTAACAGGAGGGAAGGTGGGTGGAAGTTATCATGTAGTATTGGTGGTGGGAATCTGGGAGATTCTCTTTGTTGGCTTCTGATTTCTGTTAAAGATGTGTGTGGTCATTAGCTGAGAGGAGGAGATGTGCAATGGTCATCTTCCTCTAGAAAAAGGCATTGAATTATTTTGGGATTGTTTGGTTTCAGCAAACAGAAAGCACTCAAGCTAGCTTAAGTAAAAATAAGATTTATTAGAAAGATGGGGCCGGCCCGGTGGCACACTGGATAGTGCGCAGCTTCGGAAGCACGGCGGCGCTCCCGCCCGAGGGTTCGGATCCCACATGCAGACCGGTTCCCGCTCACTGGCTGAGCGAG
>NW_007726715.1:67874-75600 GCF_000696425.1 Galeopterus variegatus
CACGGTGCGGGTGCGACACCGAGGGTTGCGATCCCGTTGCCGGTCGAGGTACGGGCGCAACACTGAGGGTTGCGATCCCGTTACCGGTCACGAAAAAAGACAAAAAGGAAAAAAAAAAAATGCAAAAGGTATAAAAGAGTAAGTATTCAAGAAGGTGTCTCCCTCCCAGCTCTTTGTCCCAGCAATCAGTTCCCTTCATTGGGGCAGTCAGTGCAAAAGGTATAAAAGAGTAAGTATTCAGGAAGGTGTCTCCCTCCCAGCTCTTTGTCCCAGCAATCAGTTCCCTTCATTGGGGCAGTCAGTATTACCAATTTCTGGTGTGTCCTTCCATAGATAGTCTGTGCAAATAAAATCCAATACATATATATGTATTATGTGTATGTAGTGAATTTTTGTCTTTTTTAAAAATACTAATGATGGCATTCTTACAGAGTTCTGCACCTTGAATTTTTCACTTAACAATATACCTGGGAGATTGTATTATATCAGTATTTAAAGAGCTTCCCACTTTTTCCGGTTGCATAGTATTCCATTGTCTGGCTGTGAAATAATTTATTTGCTCAGTTCCCTATTAATGGACACTGCTACAGTGAAAAACCATGTACATAATTAATTTCATTTATGTGAGGTTTTTAAATGTAATTGTTAATTATTACTAGTGAGGATAACAATTTTTGAATGAACACTTACATTCTGGGCCCTGTCTGTCCTTTTCAGATATCCGGGAACTGATAGAAGTGGATGATGTGATGGAGGATGACTCTCTACGGTTTGGTCCCAATGGAGGATTGGTATTTTGCATGGAGTACTTTGCCAATAATTTCGACTGGCTAGAGAATTGTCTTGGCCATGTAGAGGATGACTACATCCTTTTTGACTGTCCAGGTAGGTCAGCAATTTGAAAGTGTTGTTTTCCTTGAAGTTGCAATAGTTCTGATCTCAGCAAGCATTTGTAGCTCTAACGCTTATTTGTTGGCTTTAATTCATTCATTGAGATTATCGAGTACTTAGTTTGTACACTGGGAATACCATAAAGGGCAAGGTAGCCATGTTCTCTGCTGTCATGGATCTCAGTAAAGTGGAGTGTCAGATAGCATCAACAAAACCACCCCAATATACTTATTTATGACAGGTGTTCCACAAGAGTAGTACAGATCGTAACATAGGAGGGAGGTCAAGAAGGCTTCTGATCAAGTAGCTTTTAAGCTGGGCCATAGTGTGAAGATGAGGGATACAGTGGTCCAGGCAGAGAGCACAGCATGCCGAAGGCCTTGAGGCTGGAAGGAACAAGGTGGGTTTGAGGCACTGAAAAGGCCAGTGTGGCTGGAGCATAATAAATAGAGGAAAATGTTGTGAGGTCAGGCTAGTAAGGGGCAGATAATCACATACAGCTTCTTAAGCCAAATAGTGAATTTTAGACTTGAACCTAACCTAGCTTTGATCATCTGTGGCCCTCAATTTTTTCCCTTCCTTTTCATTGAACATTTCTATAGCCACAGAAAAGTGCATATATCATAAGTGTACGACTTAATGGATATGCTTAAACTGCACATACCTTTATAGCACTCATTTTTGACTGGAAAAAAAGTGTGAAGAACCTCATTTTCTACATAAAAGTGGATAGTTTGTTCGGGATTCCCATATGGCATTACATTATGTTTTATGATTACTTCAAGAGGCTATAGTCCCCTTAAAATTGAATGTATTACTACCCGGGGTCGACTTCTTTTTTTTTCCAACTGTCTTTTGGGGAAATTTTGTTTCCTGTAATTTGATGATAATATTCTGGTAATGTTCTTTGTGTAGGTCAGATTGAGTTGTACACTCACCTGCCTGTGATGAAACAGCTGGTCCAGCAGCTTGAACAGTGGGAGTTCCGAGTCTGTGGAGTTTTTCTTGTTGATTCTCAGTTCATGGTGGAGTCATTCAAGGTCTGAGGATAAATCTGTTGTAGATTTTTAAATCTTGGGTACAAGCAGATGACAGTCCCCTTTAATTTTGTGACTCTGGACATTTCACAAACGATTACAGAGTTATTTAGTATTCCTTACTATTAAATTATTATGATAATGTATTTTTAACTCAAAAATAGTAAATTAGTTATATAGATTTTGGGTAACTACTTACCAAGGAAAACTTGAGGCAGGTGGGTATTTTATAAAATAGTCTATTTTTAATTTTCTGAGGACCTTTTGTCCAGTTTATGAACTATCTGAGTCAAATTTTACTTCTTGAGGAATATTAGATGGGAAAGAAAGTTAATGAAATTGGGATTTGTGATTACTTTACATTAAATCTACATCTTCCCTCCTTACCTTTGCCTTTGGGGACTAAGTGTCAACCATGTGATTAGTGAACAGTCTTTTTTTAAATATTAGCATTTATTTTATTTAGGCCAATTTTGTTCCAGTGAGGAATAGAAGCCTCTCTTTGTGCAGAGACCAGGTAGGGAACTTTGTTGGCAAGTTGATTGGTCTTCCCTTTTCTGTTTCCTCCTTCAGTTTATTTCTGGCATCCTGGCAGCCTTGAGTGCCATGATCTCTCTAGAAATTCCACAAGTTAACATCATGACAAAAATGGATCTGCTGAGTAAGAAAGCTAAAAAGGAAGTTGAGAAGTGAGTTTATTGTTCTTCCATTATCATCAGATCTTAATTGCAGAGATGAACCTTGTGTTTTATTTAGATGTGGGGTTCTGTCAGTCTATAAGTTTGGTTTCCTGATTTATTCTTCCTATTATTCATCAGTCTTCTTTCTCACTATTAAAGGTTTCTAGATCCAGACATGTATTCTTTGTTAGATGATTCTACAGGTGACTTAAGAAGCAAAAAATTCAAAAAATTGACTAAAGCTATATGTGGACTGGTAAGTTCTTCAAGTGAGGTTTTTTGGGGTTTTTTTCTAAATGACCTGGTCAAGTGTTTGCTCACATCTAACTGGACACCTTTATGAAAAGCATAGTCCAACCCTATTTCCAGCAAAGAGGAAGAGGGTGTGGAGGGGCTGTGGGCTGGTCGTTCAGCAGTTTATTTTAGAAGTAGTTATTGACAGTGGCCCATCAATTAACAAATGTGTCTATTATTTCAAACCATTTGGATTGTTAAGAACCATTTGTGCCCTTGTAAAATTTTCGGCGGTTGTTGTATCACATAAATACCCATGACACAGTAAGTGTCTAGTTACCATTTGTGCCCTTGTAAAATTTTCGGCGGTTGTTGTATCACATAAATACCCATGACACAGTAAGTGTCTAGTTAAGTAGTAAGCTGACAAGTGGTCTAGCACGTCAAAGGTCAGAAAAATCAATGCTGTTGTTCTGTCTCTGCCTATCACTCCTCCTCCTCTCTTCTCCACAGAAATGTTTTTAATCAGAATTACAAATGATTATAAAACTCAAATATAAGTTGAAAATTATGTATTTTGCACAACTTCAGAATGATGAGTCTTTCTTGAAATCCCCAACTTGTAGATTGACGATTACAGCATGGTTCGATTTTTACCTTATGATCAGTCAGATGAAGAAAGCATGAACATTGTATTACAGCATATTGATTTTTCCATTCAATATGGAGAAGATTTGGAATTTAAAGAACCAAAGGTAATTTCTGACTTGGTATGTTTGTTGGCTTTTGGTAAAAATATTTGCCAGCACTTACTGGCCTCCTGCATAATCCAGGCAACTCCTTAAATGAGTTTTTTGTCCTAGTGGTGGTGGCAGTTATCTGGGCTTTTCTGGGTGATCTCTGAAATTAACAGCTGTGCTCAATAAACGGTATCAGTTTTATTCAACATTTTGTTCAGGCAATATTGAATTAAGTCTCTTTGTGCTTGGAGCTTTGGGGTATGTGCAAAGAGGAGCTGCAATCCAGTTGGACTGGGGCTGCCCTCACATAAATCAGTAGGAAGACTAATGATAATTGTCAGTAGGACACTATCACAGCAGATTAGCTAAGGATCATTGTGAATATAAATTCAAATGAGAAATTGTTTGATGAGATATAAGCACATTAATTTACCACATATTTGGAAAAATGCTATCCATCATTGCCGTTCTTACTTTTAATGGTTTTGTTTGAGCAACACCTGGAGCTGGTGCTGGGTATTAGTTCCTTATAGAGCATTACCTGAAAAATATTTAAACATATAGTAGGTCTGAGAGGAAATGAATGTATTTTTCTATTTTGTGTTTCCTTTGTGTCAGGAACGTGAAGACGAATCTTCCTCTATATTTGATGAATATTTTCAAGAACAGCAGAATGAATGAAGAGTTTACTGAATAGTAATTGTGTATATATGTGAAGACCTTATAGCCAGACCAACAGAACATTCTTCTCTTTGAAGGATGCAGTAGTAGAAAGCTACTTATTTTAATGAAAAAAACATTACTTTGCTCTTTATCAGCAGCATGCCTGAATGAAGTCTTGAGTTATTTTGAAACTACTACTATTTAAAGTGAAATATTTTAGTATTGTTTTAGTAGCATCAATTTAGATTTTAAAAGTCAAAATTGAAATGAATGCACATAGGTTTGTATATAATATAAATTAGCACCTTTGCTACAGGACAGTCACTTTATTTTTACTGTTTGATTTTTGTTGTTTTTGAGGGTTTGTTGAGGGGCAGGAATTATTGTAACAATGTACATAGGTATATCCAAAGGAAAAAGTCTGGAAGGATATAGATAAGACCATTGCTTATCTGTATCTTCCCATTTTCCTACATTGAAAATGTGTTGTTTGTATAATTTAAAAATTAAAAGTAACCATGTTTTGAGATATATATGTATATATGTAAAAGAAATGGAAAGGCAGCACAAACCTTTCATTACACTCTTATTTTACAGGCAGAATTTTACTCAGGCAGGGCAAATTTTTGAATGAATAAATTTCCCCAAGTGTCAAATGTAGGCAGTGATTGTTTTTCTTTTGACAAGTGGCCAGTACGGGGATCCAAACTTTTGACCTTGGTGTTACCAACACCATGCTCTTAACTGAGCTAACTGGCCAGGCCCATGATTGTTTTTAGAAATGTGGTTTGTGGTCTCTAAGTGTTTAAGAATTTATACATTCCTTTAATAATAACAAGTACACACAAAAGGGCCAGCCTGTGGCTCACTCGGGAGAGTGCGGTGCTGATAACCCCAAGGCCCCGGGTTCGGATCCCATATAGGGATGGCCGGTTTGCTCACTGGCTGAGCGTGGTGCTGACAAGTACACACAAAAATGCAGATGTCATTTTTCTTTTTAACTTCTTGCCACATCGATTGAATTGTTTGTTTTCAGTATTTCTAAGTTCATTTGTGTTCTAAGTTCATTTGTGTCAAAGTAGTCCCTGGGGAATGTGTAGTCAACAGATATTTTTCTAGCACCCTCTATAGGCCAGGCTCTGCCAAAGCAAGGCTGACTCATTTATTTATCAAGTACTCCAGGCATTATTCTAAGAAGCATTTTACATAATCTCTTTCATTTAATCCTCATGACAGGCCCGGGCTTTATTGGTCATTTGGTGATGGATCTTACAGCTGATACAAATTAAGCCTTTATTGAAAACCTGCAACTCGGGTTAAATTTTTAACCATTGTTGGGCCAAGATAGCACAAGTACACCTGCAGTGTCAAATTTGATCTATTTGAATTAAAGAAACAAAATGTGAGGAGCCATAGGCATCAGTGGCAGCTTGTGCCTGGAGGCCCAGGCTAGGAGGAAGAGGCAGGTATCTGCACCATGGTCCACTGTTATAGGGCCACTCAGGAGAACAGGATGAGCGGGCAACATGGTGATGTGCTGGGCTGCTTGGGGACAGTCCCATGGTCCTTAGAGTATGGAACGGGTGAAAACACCCTGATCTCCCAGTGGTGCTAATTCTTAGAAACTTTATTGTCATGTGGGAGGGGAAGAAAGAAGGGACAACTTTTTACTTTCCCTTTTCATTGCTCCTTAAACTACACCTCCCTGGTTCAGCTTCTGCAGAGGCTGGTATGTGCCTGTGGGAAAGAAGTGAAGGGCCAGATTCCATTGCCTTTCCATCTGGATACTGGGGTTTCCAAGATAATTCTGACAGTTCTAGTTCTCAAGGATTTCACTGTCTCATAGGCAAGCCTGACGTGACTCTTCAGACAAACTTACTGAGCTGCTATGGGTGCCCAGAACTGGAGATGGAATGGGGACTTTCAAAGCAGATAGGGCCTTACTCTTATGGGGCTGACATGCTGGCCCATGAGACTATGAGCAAGGAAACATCTGATAATGGATGGCAACACGAGAAAACAGTAAAGAAATAGAGAGTGACTAAGAGGCTACTTTGGGCTCTTTGTCAAAGACCCCTCCTAAAAGGTGCTATTTGGCCAGAAATCTAAATGAGAAATCAGATGTGGGAATGTGGGGCAGAGTATTCCAGTCTGAGGGACCGGCATAAGAAGTGGCTCCAAAGCAGCAATGAACTTGGCTTTTCGCATGTGGTGCTTTGTAGTAATGGACTAAAAAAAAAAAAAAAAAAAAAATGGATGGGGGGGCTACTTTGGGCTCTTTGTCAAAGACCCCTCCTAAAAGGTGCTATTTGGCCAGAAATCTAAATGAGAAATCAGATGTGGGAATGTGGGGCAGAGTATTCCAGTCTGAGGGACCGGCATAAGAAGTGGCTCCAAAGCAGCAATGAACTTGGCTTTTCGCATGTGGTGCTTTGTAGTAATGGACTAAAAAAAAAAAAAAAAAATTGGATGTGGGGAGGGAGTGGCGGCTAGCTGATACGGAGATCCAAACTCATGATCTTGATGTTATAAGGTAAAAACCTCTTGAGTATGTTCCAGGCATGTAAGTTCTAAGCACTTTTCAGGTGACTCATTTCGCCCTCACACAGCTGTGAGGTAAAGTACTGTTGTCTCCGTTATAGAGTGAGGAACTGAGACACTGTGAGGTTAATTAACTTTCCGAAAATTACAGAGCTAGTAAACGTTGGCACTAGGTTTGAAACCCGGTGCCCACTTTCTCAACTATTACGAAAAGAACTGCATTACAAAGTAATGCACAAATCCCTTTTTTGCTTTGCTCTTCAGTTTCTCCGTTTTTTAAAGCGGTGGGTTGGGCTCATTCATTCACTCAACAAATATTTATTGATGCTTAATATGTACCACCACTGTTACAGACGCGGAGAATACAGCAGTGAACAAGACAGACAAAATCCCTTTCTTTTTGACGTTCAGATGGATGGGGAGACGAGATAAACACCACATGTAAACTAAATTATAAAAACTAAGGAAAACGGTAAAGAGGATAAGGCAGGGTGGCGGAGTGAGGTTGAATTCAAAACAGTGTGACCAAGAAATGCTTCACTGAAAAGCTGATCTTTAAGGAAAAACAAAGGAGATGATCGATCACTGGGATTCTGTAACCCCAAGACTCATATCCGTGCGCGCGCGCCTAACGCATGCGTTACACTCAAAACCCCTGCCTAGTGCTCGGGCGCCCCCTGGCGCCCCTTAAGACCGGCGCAGCTGTGGCAGCCAGAGGCGGGACTGCAAGCCGGAAGCGCCGCGTCCTCCCGTCGCCCTCCCTCTCCTGATCGCTTCCGCCTACCCCACCCGGGCCGTCGGACCGGAAGCGCCGAGCTCTAACCCGATTTTGCTGGTCTGGGTTGAAACCCGGGCGCCATCAAGATGCCGGTAAGAGTTCGAGCCGGGGGTGTGGGGAGATGGCAAGATTGGGCAGAGCGGCGGGGAATCGTGCGGGCTC
>NW_007726715.1:76289-77261 GCF_000696425.1 Galeopterus variegatus
GGGAAATCCTGCGTGCGCTGAGAGAAGCGGACCGAGGAGAGTAGGGAGGAAGCGGGAGCCTCAAGAGGGGAGAAGCGCGGGGAGAGGGCCGGTCCCTGTAGGATTGGGGCGGTCGGGTGGTGTAGGTCATGGGGGGTGGAGGTGGGCGCGGCAACCGTGGGCCAACGGCCCGTGGCGTGTGAGGAGGCCACCTCAGCCCTTTCCTCCCGCTTCTCTCCAGTCCCGCCCCTTTCCCTCGCCCCTCTGCTCCACTCCATCCGGCAGGGTCCCCAAAGCCTCCACTAGAGCTCTGAACCCAACAGCTGCGCTTTTTATTTTTCATTTTTTACGTCTAGGATTTGGCTTCTCCTTTTTTGCTGTTAGTTTCACTTCCTTCTCCGCCCCAGGGCGCGGGTCCCCCTGCTGCTTGTCATCTGTCCGACCCCACTCCCCGGACTCCTCCCCTGTCGCCCCTGCAGCGGCGGCCACCCTCCCCCGATCCCGTTGGGTTTAGGGCCCTTCGAGCAGACTAGGTTGGCGCCTGGATTCCAAATGATTTCGTTTTCGTGTGCATTACACTGGGAGTAAAAATTGATGATGGCCTGGTTGTTCTTAAATTCTGACAGCCAATCTGTGGGGTAGATATATGGCCATCATGGTCTTTTGCAGATATAGGAAAAAGGTGGTTTAGTAACGTGATTATTCATACATTCCATTCAGCAAACATTACTGAATACCTACTGCAAGCTGAGCACTATTACAGCAGTGAATAAGGCCAACAAATCCCTACTTTTAAGGGGCTTACATTCTAGTGGGGAGACAGACAATAAACATAAATAAAGGAGATAATTTCAGATAGTGCAAATGCTATGAAGGAAATAGATGGATAACAAGACAGTTATTGGTGAAGGGGATAGCGGAAGCTGCTTTAGATAAAGCAACCTGTGATGAAAGGAGCAAGCCATAGTTATATATATTTTATGAATCCCAGTG
>NW_007726715.1:77969-99099 GCF_000696425.1 Galeopterus variegatus
ATAAAGCAACCTGTGATGAAAGGAGCAAGCCATAGTTATATATATTTTATGAATCCCAGTGTTATTATTTGACTGCTGAGAAGTGTCAGGCAGGCTCTGAGCTACACTATAAATTGTTCGTATTCTGCAAAAGAGGAAACTGAGACATAGAGAAGTATGCATGAGGTTGCACACTAATGGTACAGCCAGATTTTAAGCCAAGTTTCTAAAACCCGGTGCTTGTGCCAGTTGCACATATAGCACCCTGGACTTAGCCTGTGATTACTTATTTTGTCTGCCTTCTCCATTAGCTTGAAAGTTCTTCAAGGATGAGAACCATACTGGCTTTGTATATCACTAATTCAGTGTGCTTTGCACATAGAAAGTGCTTACTCATTGGTGAATAAATAAGTATATGAATGGGGACCATGTAGTCTTATAAAAAGCCAGGCATCATATAAAAAGTAGAACTAAAAATCAGCATACAAATAGCTCTCATAAATGTCTTTTTCCCCCTCCTTTAACTCACACCTACTTACTGAAAGCAGTGTATACATATCTCCTCATTTTACAAATTTGGAAACAGGCTAAGAGAAGAAAATTGATGTCTTGATCAAAAACATAAAGCCAGGAAGTGGCAGAGCTGAAAAGCTAGTGCTTGGGTCCTGGTTTAACAACAGCTGGGGGATGGATACCCTTGCTTGATTTATATAGTGTTTGCCTATTTCTGTAGTGGAATTACTCCCACCAGGTCCCAATGAACATGGAATTGGAAGAGATGCACAGTAGAACACCATTGTATAGTATTTCCACCATGAAGATACAAAAGGCGGCTGGCTGGTTAGCTCAGTTGGTTAGAGCGTGGTGCTGATAACACCAAGGTCCAGGGTTCAATCCCTATACCAGCCAGCCACCCCCCAAAAAGATACAAAATATGCAGATAACCTTAAGAACATAGACAATTGTAAAATGTAGTTTTAAAAAGTTAGGAAGTATTGAGTACTTATTACCTTTGTTTTTAATATGATTTATTTAATTGTAACTTTAGATAATTTAATTTTTGAGAATGGCTGTATTTAAGAACCAGCTGGCACAATTCTTCAATATTTATTTATAATTAATTAATTAATTAAAGATGACCAGTAAGGGGATCTTAATCCATGACTTGGTGTTGTCAGTACCATGCTCTCCCGTGAGAACTAACTGGCCATCCCTATATAGGGATCTGAACCCATGGCCTTGGTGTTATCAGCACCACACTCGCCATGGGCCCCGCCCCAATTCTTCAAAATTTAGTAACTGGTTTTCTTTTCTTATTTATTTTTTTTTTTTTTTGGTGGCTGGCTGGTACAGGGATGGAACCTTTGTTATCAGCACCACGCTCTAACCAACTGAGCTGACTGGCCAGCCCCAAGAAGAGGTTTTCTTTCTTAAGCCAGCAAGAGCAAGCTCCAGCACATTGCTTCTTCTCTCTCCCCTGGTTAATCTTGGGTGTGTTCCTCTGTTTTTTTTCCTTTGGGAGAATGTACTTCTCTGCCCCAGTGACATTTGCTCTCTTCCTGTTTCTATATTCTTACCCGGCTTGCCACTACAGGCTTACCACTCTTCTCTCATGGACCCCGACACCAAACTCATTGGAAACATGGCACTGTTACCTATCAGAAGTCAGTTCAAAGGACCTGCCCCTAGAGAGAGTAAGTCTATACGTATTTTCAATTTTTGGTATGAAGTACCTAGCAATCCTCTGACATTATCACATCAGGGGAATTCTTAGCTCAGTCCTCTGTCTCAAGTTGCTCTTGTACTTTCTGTTTGCTTGATGGATATTGTGTTCTAGACCATTCAAGATCATGCTTATACAAAGGTACTTCAAAAAGTTCATGGAAAGATTCGTATTATCTTTTATTTATTTTAATTGTTTTATTTTTTTTTTTTTATAAAAGATGTCCGGTAAGGGGATCTTAACCCTTGACTTGGTATTGTCAGCACCACGCTCTTCCAAGTGAGCTAACCAGCCATCCCTATACAGGTATCTGAACCCATGGCCTTGGTGTTATCAGCACCACACTCTCCCAAGTGAGCCACGGGCCGGCCCTCGTATTACCTTTTAATTCTATTGTCCCACAAACTTTTTTGTTTGTATTTTGGTGGCTGGCCTGTATGGGGATCCAAACCTGTGACCTTGGTATTATAAGGTTGTGCTCTAACCAACTGAGCTAACTGGCCAGCCCCTCCATGAACTTTTTGAAACACTCTCATATGTTGCATTTCATAGGAAACTATTATTGCTCCAGGATATATTTTGTTGAAAGTAGAGGAGATGTGCTTAATTCTGCACACTATTCCTATAATGCCTATCAATTCTTTCAAACTAACCTGATGCTGCTTCCTCTATAGAATACCAGTAGAGTGCCACATCTCCATCCTTTTTCTGTCATCAAGCTAGAAAAATTTAAAAAAATCTTTTAACCTCTTCACCATCTAAATCTACTTTCTTTATTCATTCTTCCAGATCTTCATTTTTAGCAATACCTCAATCTTAAATCTTATGTGCCCTATGTAACATTACTCATTTCTACTCTTGCTTTTCTGAATTTTATTTCTTTGCTTTCTTTTTTGGTACTTTTTTTTTTGTATTCTGTTTTTTAAAACATTTTTTACTGTTCAGAACACCCTATTCCTTTTCAGACACTGAGACTCTTCTGACACATTCTGAAATGTTCTGCCAACAGTGTAATTTGTATTACATTAGACATGGTTTTCCTGTACCCAGTAAGTGTCTGAACTGAGTTCCATTCATGGTTTCCAAGACCATAGTTATAATTACTGATTTTGTACTGACCCCATCTCCATTCCTCTGCCAAACTATTTGACTTGACCTCCTCTTAATTTTGTTTTCAACGCCAGTTGAAAGCTCAGTAAACTTAATAAATTTTGTGAGTCACCACAGGCTTCATTTGATTCTGAGAAAAAGGAACAGATGGAAAAAGACAGACATGAAACGAAGAAAAATAAAAGAATTACAGTGCAAAGAAAGAATAAGAATCAGTGCTGGCCCACATTTCTTGAGAAGAACATTTTTCAGATGGTTATAAATACCATATAATATATCAGAAGATGCAGTTGACCAAGGATGGATTAAATTTAATTACCTTTGCAATTCTTGGGCCCTTGAGGAGGAGGAGACCCTAAGAAACCAGGCCTTCATGGTTTCTGTAGACAAGGAATGACCTTGTTGCTCTTGCCCAGGGGACCGGATTAGAACTGAATTGAATCAGAAGACTGTGCTGTGAGCTAAATAATTTAGCATTAATCAAGCTAATTTATTTATATCAACTGACGTCTCTTAAAAGCCTTTTATATGCCATGCAGTTTTCTAAGTTCTGAGTCTTATCACCTGCACCACCTCCTGTCATTTCACTTAGAAGAACGTGCTGGTTTTTGTAAATTCTGTTGAATCCTCTAAGGAAGTTTCCTTTTTTTGCAGATAAGAAAATAGATTACAAGGAACACAAGTCTAGAGTTAGAATTCCATAGAAATTCTTCAGCAGGCGAATGAGATGGGATTGCAGACAACTAAATACAAAGTTCTAAAGCTTCAGTATTACTTTGCATTTCTGTGGTGTGAGAGGGATAGCAGTCATGGACAAGAAATATAAATAACTGTCTCAGCATTGCTGAAACCAGCTGCCGGATATCAAGACCCTGGGATTTTGACCTTTTTAAAAGAAAAAAGAAAAAAAGTTGCCAAAGAAATTATATAATGAGATCTGTCTTTGTCACAGTAATATTTCTGGTTTTTCTCAGCCTATAGCCACCTAGAACAGCTTGTACAAGTATATTTTAAGTCATAGTTTTCATAAAAAGAAAGATGTATATCTGAACCCAACATGTTCTTAAATATTCCAGAGTTTTTCCCCTTAAACTACAGTATATAAATTTAAATAAAATTATATTGAGTACTTTTTATTTTAAAAAAGTGTTTTTGTTTTAGTCTATCTCAGTCTATTTTTATAAATGCATTGAGAGGGGCCTCAAATGATGTTAACCAAATGTTAATGGTTCTTATTTCTGGGTAGTGGAATTTAATATAGCATGACAATTAACATTTTTTTCTGTATTGATTGAATTTCTTTTTCTAATGAACATGTATAATTTTTACAAAAACAATAAAGCTGTAAGAATAAACCACATACTTAATTTTCTAGAAATTGTTTCTAAAAACTTTATACTTCAGTAGCCTCTTTTATTTTTGCCTCCTTTTGTTTCATCCAAATTCAAAACTTCACAGTTGAGCTCGGATTTTTTTTTCTTTTTTCTTTCTTTTTTTTTCCTTGTTACTGACTTGAAACTCAGGATTTTTTTTTCTTTCTAGCTTTTGTAGGTGTTATGTCTTACATTTGGCTAATGTTCTCTGTCCTCCTTCCCCTTATGTCTGGCTTAGCAAAAGATACAGATATTGTGGATGAAGCTATCTATTACTTCAAGGCCAATGTCTTCTTCAAAAACTATGAAATTAAGGTAAATTACAGAACTTTTAATATTTAACTTAGTTTTCTGAGAGAGACAATATCTACCTTGCAGTCAGGGTTGCTGAGAGGAGTAAATAAAATGAAATGAGATTGTGATTTTTAAATTCCAGAACAGTGCCTAATATTAAACTCTATATAAATATTAATTTATTTTTTTCCTCTAAAGTCTACACCAAGGGTTGGCAAACTATAGCCTAAAGGCCAGATCTGACCCACCACCTCTTTTTGTAAATAAAGTTCTATTGGAACACAGCCACGCCCATTTGTTTATAAGAGTGTACTTCAAAAAGTTCATGGAAAAATAGAATTGAAAGGTAATACGAATCTTTCTGTGAACTTTTTGGAGTACCCTCATATATTGTGTAGGGCTGCTCTCACACCACAACACCAGAGCTGCGTAGTTATGACAACAACTATATGGCCCACAAAGCCTAAAATATTTACTCTCTGGCCCTTCACAGAGAAAGTTTGCCAACCCCTGGTCTAGATATGTCTTTATTTATTCAGCATTAATTAAGTTCCTACTATGTGCCAGCCCCATGTTTTTGTGTCAAGCTAGTCCACAACCAAAAAACCGTACATGCCATGTTATTTTTTTCATATGCTTCTGTGTCATGGACCTGAGGTGGAAAAATAAAGAAACCTGAATGACCCTGGCCCTTCCCTGAACCACCTTCTCTCCCCTTCTGCTCTTGGTTTCTGTGAGGAAGGTAGTCAAAGGGAAAGAAGGAGGGGGTGGCAGAAAATGAGAGAAGAGAATGAAAATCAAAAAATGTCTCAGAGTTCCTGCTAAGAGCAAGTTACAAGGAATTTCAGTGAATATTCTTGATAATATTCTAAAATATGGAACTTCAACCTCTCCTTGCCAAACTATGATTTTTTGGAATCAAACAGGGAGTTAAATTTATATTTGTAAAATCTTCATCTATAAATTATATTGTAAACATTCTATTGATATTAACACAGTGTTTTATATATCTAATGCATAGTCTAAAGTGTGTAGTAATAGATATAAACAAATATTATAATTCCACCACATTTCATTCTTTCCCACATATCATGTGGTCTTAAAAATAGGGAAGTGTGTAGTGATTTGGTTTTTCCCAGCTATCAATCTGTGTGAAATTTGACATGACGTATGTGCCATATCTGATCAACATCCAGTCTTCTCCGCATTTTCCTTTTGGTTAGGGCAAGACATTGGCTTACGGAGCCCTTCAAGAACAAGTCACATGTAAAATAATTGCTTCCTCTTTTAGAGTAATGAATATTTCTGTTCTCGGCAGAGATACAAAAGTGGAAGGGTTTTTAAAAATTAGACAACCATATGGTGTGCCTCAGGTTTTCCAGGCAGCTCTGTTAATTCTCCTTCCTACACAGAGCAAGGGACTGTTGGCACAGCTCCTCAGGATCCCAGAGCCAAGGGGAGCCAAGAAGAATAAGAGCAGCTACATAGCTCAAGGTGGAAGCTGGTGGCTCCCTCCCAGGAGTGGACAGAAAGGGGGCTTGAGAAGACTGCATTTGGAGAATGGGAATTTTTGACACTGTAGTAGCTGTACTATCACAATTTTCAGTAGATAATCAAAAGACAAACATTGAATTCATTCATTGCACATGATTGTTTGTTTTGATCAGGACTATTTTTAAGTTTTCTTTCCCCCCCTATAGAATGAAGCTGATAGGACCTTGATATATATAACTCTCTACATTTCTGAGTGTCTAAAGAAACTTCAAAAGGTAATTAAACAAGGATAATCATATATCAGGAAAACAATAACTGATAGGTATTTACCTTCCTAGCCATCTGGATTTGTTGAGACTTTAAGGATAAGTAGAAAATATTTTCTCTGACTTAGAGCATGGACTTTAGAGCATAATCTGAATGTAGTTCTCTGAATTTACAGTGTAGTTGACTAACAGAAAGATAAGGGTAGTGGTGTTTTAAGGCTTTGCATGTATTTTCTCAAGAAAAATCTTGACAAATTCCTTTTAAGCCCTTGGCTCTGGGGTTCTTAACCCGGGCTCCAAGGATAGAATTCAAGGATCTGTGAACTTGAGTGGGGAAAAATTCTGCATTTTTCTTTCCATTAACTTCTAACTGAAATTTAGCATTTACTTCAATTATTAATGTAAGCAACAACCTGCAGTAGTATTAGCAATGCCTGTGACTTTTTCTCTTATGGAATTCATGGTATTTTTATATTACATTAAAGTTAAAGATATTTTGAAATTTTGTTTACACTCATTACCACTTCAAAATTTAGTTATTAGGCCTACTGCTAGATCTCTTTAGTGCATTAATAAAAAACACGTGGCTATGTGATAAATTTGATTTTCAGTATTTTAATTATTACATTTACTATAATTGATTTTTCTTATAATTCTATTTATTTTATTTTATTCACTTGAAAGTGTTCTGAGAAGGAGCCCACAGCCTTTACCAGATTGCAAAAGATCATTAAAAAATTATACCCCAGCCTTAGCTATTTAAAAATTATAATTTGGATATTATTATTGTTTTCTCTGTAAAATATATATGTGTATACTTTTTTTTTTAGTGCAATTCCAAAAGTCAAGGCGAGAAAGAAATGTATACACTGGGAATCACTAATTTTCCCATTCCTGGAGAGCCCGGTTTTCCACTTAATGCAATTTATGCCAAACCTGCAAACAAACAGGAAGATGGTAAGAACAGGGTCTCTTTCTCTTCTTTTTATGGCACAAGAAGATTTTCTCCAATTGACTTTACCCCCCTCCTTTCTTGCCTTGATTGGTATACAGATTGAGTGTAATCATTAGGAAGTATATTATCTTATTAGTCACTTTCACAAAAGATTCTTGGCAATAAGTATGTCATGAAGAGAATGTTTTTTGTGTTGGATTTTTTTTGGTGTCTTTTTTTTTTTTTTGACGGCTGTAGGATGGAACTCTGGACCTCAGTATCATCAGCATCATGCTCAGAAAATCCTTTGAACCAAAGTGAATATAGTTATAAAACCATGCAGACTGTCATTTCTATTTCTTATCCTATTTGAAGGTATAAAAATGTATTGTCAAGGTCAGTTTCCAGACCAGCATCCTGCACTTACGGGATATATTCTTTTTTTTTTTTTTTTTTTTTTTTTTGACTGGTAAGGGGATCTTAACCCTTGGCTTGGTGTTGTCAGCACCACGCTCAGCCGGTGAGCAAACTGGCCATCCCTATATAGGATCCGAACCCGTGGCCTTGGTGTTACCAGCACCGCACTCTCCTGAGTGAGCCACGGCTGGCCCTGTGGGATATATTCTTAAATACTGTGTTTCTCTTGTTCTATTTTAGAAGTGATGAGAGCCTATTTACAGCAGCTAAGACAAGAGACTGGACTGAGACTTTGTGAGAAAGTTTTTGACCCTCAGAATGATAAACCCAGCAAGGTAAGACCCTCTTCTTTGTCTATTTAATTGGTAAATCACCTTTATCCTGTAGAACCATTAAACAAACTGAGGTCTTCCACTGCATGAATACTTAGTTTCTGCATTGCAGCATTGCTTAACTTTGAGTATGTGCCTAGTGTATAATAGTAGTTCGCTGAATCACAGTGAATAACGAATTGCATAAAATAATAAAATTTTAGTTGTACATTCTTATGACGAGGCATTGTAAACCCATAGAACAGGTTTTTTATGTGAGGTATCTTGGATGCATAACATTTATTTTGTCATAATTTTTAATGACCTGTGAGTCTACAAAAGAAAATGTTACAGGTACCTTCAGGGAGTTTATAATGTAAGAGATGCCAGCCTAATATTAATTTTTATTATTAAATAAACTTTAATTCTGCCCTTAACTTGAAATTTGCATTATGATTTGACCTACACTGTTCATTTTGTTTTGTCCCCCGCATTTAGTGGTGGACTTGCTTTGTGAAGAGACAATTCATGAACAAGAGTCTTTCAGGACCTGGACAGTGAAAGGAGCGTGGGAAGCCACTGTCTCCAGAGCTATGGGCAGCATTTTACAGCAAGATGTACACAGTCCTTTTGCCTTTATTTCATAAAGTTTTATACAGAAGAAAAAGCATGTCTTTACTCGAAAAGCTCTTGATCAAGAATTTGGGGAAGGACAGAGTGGGTTGTCCGAGGGTGATTTGAAGTTTTGTGCAGTATTAAGCTGGTGCTTAATAAGAATAAGTAATAATAAAGAAATTTCTAACATTCCATGTCAGGAAAACTTTATTGCTTATCTTTGACATTCTCTTAAAAATATTTTGAGATACAATTCACATACCATAATACTCACCCTTTTAAAGTGTACAACTCAGTGGTTTTCTAAAGTATAGATTTACACTTATGTTTTTTTCTAAGCATTTTTACACTTTTAGCTCTTAAATTTAGGTCTTTGATCCATTTTGAGTTAATTTTTATATAAGAACTGAGGTAGGAGTCCAGCTTCATTCTTTTGCATGTGGCTATCCAGCACCCTTTGTCAAAAAGACTATTCTTTCCCCCCTTTAATTGTCTTGGCTTCCTTGTCAAAAATCAGTTGACCATAAACATATGGGCTTATTTTTGGACTGTATATTGTTTACCCTTATTTGATATTTTTATATTGGCCAATTTTTCATCATTTAAAAGGTCTTCATTATTTGGCTGACAGAAGTAGCTATTTTATGTGAGTTCTTCCAAAAACTTATGGGACCATGTATTTCCTGGTGTACTGAGGTTGTAAATTAGATATTTCAGGAAGTGCCTTGAGTCCTTTGGACATAAAAGTTATTGTACTGCCATCTGTGTTGCAGCTTTACATGTTTGGCTTTTATTTTAAGAGACAGTTGTTTTAGCATCTATGTTAGGATTTTATTTGGTCCTAAGTGCACAAAGCACAATCTAGAGTTCCTTGAGGGTTTTGTCTTTTGAATCTGGAAGAAGTCCCAGAGTGGGGCCATTTAAGGATGTCATTGTGGATCCCCGGCTCCTGTTTCCCTGCTTAACCCTGTTTTGCATGTGGCTTTCAGCTTCGTAGTCTCAAGATGGCTCTTGTATCTCTAAGCTTGGCAGGAAGAAAGGGGGGAAGCAAGAGGGCTGAAGGGACATAGCAGCTGAGTGCAACCTTTAAATACCCTTCCCAGAAATCCTGCCCAGAGACCTGCACTTGTGATTCCTTGGCCTCTTGCTACAATGCAGTGTGGGAAGAGGAAAATTTTAACTGGGCTTGTTGTTTCCCTGATTATTGGTGTTGTGTTATTAAGGACAAAGGGAAGACTATATAGGAGCAGAACTAAGTTTAAATTTTTATTAAAGTGAGCTTTATGGTGTTACTTGAGCAAGTAGAGTATTTCCATTTTAGTTTTATGGATGAATATGTAATTTCAGTGTATGAGTTAAATGCTCTTGAGCATCTGTTCACGGAAGACCATAATTATGAACTAGTTAAGCACCACATTTCACATACCCAAATGTATGGATATGTAAAAACTTACTCCATACATATGCAAAAAGACAGTCCTGAAACCAAAAGAATGTTGTTGGGTTATTTGTGGGGTTTTTTTTTATAAATTAAAATTCTTATCTAAAATCAGATGCTTCATTTTTGGGTTGGAACTTCTATTGCAGACTCAAAGACATGTAAAAAGAAAGAAGAGAAGAAAACCACAGTGATTCATTTCAAGATTAAAGTTTTGTTTTTAACAAATGTGGTTTTTTTAAAAATTGTGGAACCTGGGGCTGGCCTGTGGCTCACTCGGGAGAGTGCGGTGCTATTAACACCAAGGCCAAGGGTTCGGATCCCATATAGGGATGGCCGGTTAGCTCACTTGGTGAGCGTGGTGCTGAAAACACCAAGTCAAGGGTTAAGATCCCCTTACCGGTCATCTTTAAAAAAAAAAAAAAAAAATTGTGGAACCTTTGTGATAGAAAACCAACTTACTCTGGGGCCTGTTCTATCAGTGCCAGCAGGGGGAGCTAGAAACTTGGCCTCAGAAACATTTCCCTGAGGGGGCTGTATAGTGGTAGGTGTTTTGTTTCATAATATATGTAAGAGGACAGTTTCCAAAAGATTTAGAATAAATTATACATGAAGCTCAGCATAACAGATTTTAAAACACAGCTTTAATCAAAATGTAATGTGGACATTAAAAGATTATTATAATGTATGGCTTTTTAGGGAAAGCAATTTAGTAATAGCTATCACATTTTTAAATGTTCATTCTTTTTTGATCCAGCAACTCAACTTCAATCATTGTTGAGTGCTGGGATAAAAAACACACGTACCTGAAAATGATTCAGCCATTTCCCGATAGGGAATTGGATAAAGTGTGATCCATCCCTAAAATTAAATATGATACAGCCATTAAAAATATTAATGGCATCTATCTTGTCCTGTCATGGAAAGAAGTCTAAGGATGCATCATCAAGTAAAAAAAGTTGAGAACAGTATTATACTGTGATTCCATTCTTGTTTATTTAATTGCTTGTACTCTAGGAAAACCTAGGAGCACATATACCAAAATGTTACCAATGATTGTCTTGGAGCAGGAGAAATTGCAAAGACTTGTACGTTCTGAGTCATACATGTCTATAATTTAGTAAGATATGTGTTACCTTGATAACCAAGGAAAAAACTTTTTAAAAAAGATTGATAGAAAACAAATTTTCTAAAAATTAGCCAAAAAGTCTGAGAATGACAGTCACTTTTTTCTTTATTCTTAAGCATTCTGTTTATGTTCATCATTTTGTCTCCAATTACTGTCATCATATGTGTAGAAAGAGTATAGTACATGGAAATACTTGAACAAGAGTTATGAGAATGGTTTTATTCTGCATTGTCCTTTTTCCCAAAATTAGTAGTACTGTGTCCAGAAAGGGATATAATACTGTTACACCAAAAGCCATTTGGTTTGTTTCCCCCTTCATTTTTGTTTATAGATGTTTGGAAGACCATTCCATTAAGAGAGGGTAATTTTAGGGCTACAGCTGCTCTGTGTTGATGTGGAGATAAATCATCCATCATGATTTTCCACTTTGCTTTAACTCTGCAGCTCCAGTTTACAGATAATCTGGCAGTGTGTCAACCACTTGACATTTTAAAATCCTATTTAACCCTTGCAAGGACCTTATGTGACAAATACAAGTACTATCCCCTTTTCCAGATGAAGCTGAGGCCACAGAAATTAAATAACTTGCCCAAACTCACACACCAGGAACTTGGAAGAATTGGCAATTAAACCTATGTCTGCCTGAATCTAGAACTTGCTCTCTCAGCCATAAGATGGTCACTTTGCAACACTATAATTTTCATTAACACATTCATGCAACAAGGTCAGTAGATTGCTATGTTGTTCTTTGTTGTGCTATGCCAGCTGTTGAAAGGATGTACAAGAAATGTAAATATAGTCTCTGCTCTCCAGGACTTTAACAATCTGATGGGAAATGCATGTAACAACACAGACATGAAGAAACACTTCAGGGTTAACATGACTACCCAGTGCTGTAGAAGCCCAGAGAAAGCAGGCTGTTATTGCTGAGGTTAGTTGGAGATTTAGCGAAGGTGGCACTCTAACTGAGCTCTGTACAGGTGAACCAAATTGGGAAGGCGTATGGGTGAGGCAATTCATAACTAAAGCCAAAATATTTCATTCTTTTAGTTACACTAAGTTTTACGTTCGTATCGTCTGGGCTAGCTGTTAGGGATAACAGAGACCCTTCAAACCCATTGTAGAGACTGGGTCACAGACCCCTCACACACAGGTCCACGCTGTAGGTAATTGGGAAAGATCCCGGGAGCCATTGGCAGATGACACAAGCTCAGTCCTCAGCAGTAGCAGTAGCAGATTATAGCAGCAGTAGCAGCAGAGGGGATGGCTGGTCAGGGCATCCCTGGGGCACTGGCAGCAACAGCCTGCAGCAGCAGCCAGCAGCTGCCATTCCCCCCCCACCTCCCCGTGGCTCCCCTAGAGGCATCTGGGGAGGAGTGGATTAGAGCCACTCATCCTTTATACTTAAGTCCATAACCCAGGACACCTGGACGCACATACGCAATTACATTAGTCAATAGCCAAGGAACACCTGGGCGCATGTGCATATTTACATCAAATGCTCAGCAAGATTCTGAATATCTTAGGGGCCCTGACCATTTTTCTTCACTTTCCCTACAGCAGGCTAAGTCCAAAAAGGGTACACAGGGCCAGGTAAGTGACATGATCAAGCCTGGCAGGAATAAAACTTTAGGGCAAACTATATGATGGGGAGGGAGCTGCCCTAGCAGGAGGTAATGCCCTACATTTTTGAGAGCAAGGTTGGGCTTAGAACCTTTGACTTTATTTGATCAGCAGGGCAAAGGACATGACAGATTCTCCACACCATTCTGCTTTTTCCCACCACTCTGAGAACCATTTACCTGAGCAATCATCACTTTTTTTCTTTCCAAGACATTTCAGTTTCTGTATTTGACTCTCCTGTTTTTTTTTTTTAACAGCTTTTTTGAGATATAATTCACATTCCATAGAGTTCACCCATTTAAAATGTTCAATGATTTTTAGCATATTACATTATTTTTATATATAACATAAAATGTGCCATTGTAACCATTTTTAATGTACAGTTCAGTGGCATTAATTACATTCATAATGTGTACCCCTCATCACTATTTTCAAAACTGTATCACCCACACCAGAAACTATGTACCTATTAAACAACTACCCATTCCCTCTCCATCCAGCCCCTGAAACTCTAATCTACTTTCTGTCTCTGGATTTGCCTATTCTATACATTTCACATAAGTGGAATCATACAATATTTGTCCTTTTGTGTCTGGTTTCCTTCACTTAACATAATGTTTCTGAGGTTAATCCATGTTACAACACGTATCAGAACTTCATTCCGTTTTACAGCTGAATAATATTCTGTTGTATGGATAGAACACATTTTGTTTATCCATTCATCTGTTGACACTTGTATTGTTTCCACCTTTTGGCCATTGTGAATAACGCTGCAACAAACATGGTTATACAAGTATCGAGTTCCTTCTTTCACAGTGCTTTTATTTATTTATTTTTATTTATTTATTTTTTTAAAGATGACCGGTAAGGGGATCTTAACCCTTGACTTGGTGTTGTCAGCACCACGCTCACCCATTGAGCTAACCGGCCATCCCTATATGGGATCCGAACCCGTGGCCTTGGTGTTATCAGCACCACACTCTCCCGAGTGAGCCACGGGCTGGCCCTTCACAGTGCTTTTAAAAAATCACCCATTTGCCATTTCATTACAAGTCCCCTTGAGACTTCTCCATGAACCATTATCTGGCCATTTTATATTGCTATTTTAAGTTTTTTACATAGTCATGGGCCATGCCTATCATCATTGTAGCCCCAATGCTTGGAACAGTGAGATGCATGCAATAGGCACTCAAATATATTTTGAATGAATGAAGTTTTTTTGGTTTTTTGTTTTTTTTTTGTCTTTTTGTCTTTTTTCGTGACTGGCAATGGATCGCAACCCTCAGTGTCGCGCCCGTACCAGACCGGGACCGGCAACGGGATCGCAACCCTCGGTGTTGCCCCCGCCCCTTGCTCAGCCAGTGAGTGGCCGGTCTGCATGTGGGATCCGAACCCTCGTCGGGAGCGCCGCTGCGCTTCCCAAGCGGCGCACTGTAGCAGTGCACCACCGGGCCGGCCCTGAATGAAGTTTTTGAGGGCCAGGACAGTGTGCTTCTCACATGGTAAATATCTACTAAATGTTGAGTTATTACATTAAATTTTCAAGCAGAGGGGCGATAGGATAAAATCTAGATTTTCATAACATTGAGTTAGTTACAGTGCACCTGATAGATTGGAGGGTAGTGAGGTGGTAGGCAGAGGTATCGGGGAGTAAAAAGCTTTATTAGTGACCTAGATAAGGGCTTAGTGGGTGCTACTAAGAATGTAAAAATAAGGGGAGATTTGACAGACATTCTCAGAGAAGATTCTACTGAGTTGGATTTAGCAGCTGAAGGATAAATTGAGGTTTCTCTAGGTGACTTGGAAAATAGCAGTGCCTTTGATGGAAATAGGTTAGATTACCATATAATTTGTCACCCAAACTTGGGCATGAAAGCTGTGATTAATTCTGCAAAGACAGCAGGGATTGTCCTGATAAACTTCTAGAAATAAGTAGTTGGGCTTCGAGTCCTTAGGAAGGGGAGTGGGAAATAAGTTCAGCACTGAGCACATTGAGTTGAGGGGGCAGCTGGTGGCCTATATGATATCCAGAGGGCAAAGAGAAATACATGTGAAAAATCAGGAATAGAAATAAAGACTTGAGAGATAAGTCCTAGTGGAATTAGGAAATAGAATCAGATTTATCAGCAGTCAGGAGCCAGAAGAAGAAAAGAATCAGCAAAGAATTAGTCTGAAAAAGAAGAGGTTGGTCAGTAAAGCATGGAGTCACAGACAGGAGTTTCTTGGAGGGAGTTGATATGCCATATTGATTTAATATTTTCATATTAAAATCTGCAGAAAACTTAATTTTGTGGCAGCTGAACTCTGACTGGGCAAGCCCTCCCGATTTTGCATTAGGGTCTGAAAGAGTTAGCTCTATACTCACTTGTCTGACTATCTCATAAACAAAATGCCTGCCTGGACATCTTAGAACCCCAGAATATGTAGCCTTGCCTTCTCCCTTGACTGAAAAGAGAGAAAATTAGTTGGAAAGATAGCAGTATTTATTCCTTTGTCCTGAAGTTACTTTTCCACTGAAAGGAAGCCTATCACTGCCAGGAGACACTTAAGGGATGTTAAGTAATGTTTCCCTTAGAGCAATTTACAAGTGTTGTGTTTTTCCCCTGTACAAAAGACAGATCTAAGAAAAATGTCTAATTCACCTGGGAAACTTTTTCATTCATAGGAGGCTGCTGGATGATTAGAGATCATTTAAGTAGAGCAGAACATTGACATTTATAAATCATTCCTCTAATTGATTCAACACTCCACAGTATCCACATCATTCTGCATCTGTTACTTGGCTTACTTAAAGGTTCACGGCCAATAACATCCCAGGGCCTCAGCTTCCTCACATAAAATGAAGAATAAAATGAGATAACCTCTAAAGTGCCTTCCAGCTCCAAAATGGTCATTTTAGAAGATGATTCCATGGGGAAGAGGAGGCCTTGTCCCTTTGGATATATCTCTTGTGTGCCCCAAGTTAGTTTAATGCAGTACATGCCCTTTGAATAATATTAAAATCAGTATGACCTGACTTACATTAGGTTAATGGGACTTAACCATAAAGTCTACCCTCTTTTTGGTCAATTGATTTTCAAGATGAATATAAAAAATTTCCAGAGGATGTGGATCTTCCCTTACATATTTTTTCTCTAAGTATTTTGCTTCATACATTCTTTGTGTGGATTTATCAGTCCCATAAGTGTGTTTTAGCACTATTCCTTTTTTTTCTTTTCTTTTTTTTTTTTTTTTTGGCAGCTGGCTGGTACAGAGATCTGAACTCTTGACCTTGGAGTTATCAGCACCACACTCTAACCAACTGTGGTTAACCAGCTAGCCCTTAGCACTATTTCTTTATAGGAGTTATCAACTTTTCTTCTACCATTTAGCCAATGATATTCCCATCAGCATATAAACATGTTATTTCTCCCATCTTAAAATAAAATCCTCTATTTCTCCCACCTGCTGTAACCCATTTCCTCCTTCCCTTTGTTTTTTTTTTTTTGTCTTTTTCGTGACCGGTAAGGGGATTGCACAACCCTTGGCTTGGTGTCGCCTGCACTGTGCTCAGCCAGTGAGCGCACCGGCCAGTCCTATATAGAATCCAAACCTGCGGCGGGAGTGTCGCTGCGCTCCCAGCGCCGCACTGAGTGCGCCACGGGGCTGGCCCTTCCTCCTTCCCTTTGCAACATGACTTCTCAACCTTACACTTTGATGTTTTGGTCTGGATATTTAAATTTACAAACTTATTGTTGGGAAAATGGAACAATTTGGTCAGGCTCCCCTTGCCTCGGAGCCGGTTCAGGGTTGTTCAGTAAACATTGTATGTGTGGGTGGAGTGAGTGTGCCTGCATAACGGTACCGCTTTGGCTGGTGTTTTACTGCCTCAGGCGCCTGCCCTGCAGAGCCATGTTTTTCCAGACCTGCAGCTTCCAAGGACCAGGCGGCCAGTTACCTAGCTCACAGACCTGCGTGAAGGGGTCTGGTGACCCAGCCTGGCGTGTGAAGGGTTTGTGACCCAGTCTGTGAATGGGCTTGAGGGGTCTGGGAGCTCCAGACCAAGCCCTAGCTCAACCATCGGCCCAGTTGGTGCAAGATTACTGGCAGGTAAAAGAGCCGCGACAACTAGCGTGGTCACCTAGCTTTACAATTAAGCTTTACAATTAGCATCACGAACAGGATTAAGAGCTAGACAATTGGCACTGTGTGGATCCCTAGTTTAGCAGTAGCCAGACACTTATGAATTTAAATTTCTTTTTTCTTTTTTTTTGGTGGCTGGAGGGTATGGGGATCTGGACCCATGACCTCGGTGTTACCAGCAACATGCTCTCTCAAATATAAATTTAAATTTCTGCTCCACCTTGTTGTGGGGGGCTTTCCTGTACATTACAGTGTTTAGCAGCAACCCTAGTTTCTACATCTAGATGCCAGAAGCAACCCCCACCAAACCCCAGTCCCTAGACATTGCCAAATGTCTCTTGCGGACACAATCACCCCCAGTTGAGAACCACTGCTCTGCAGCAAAACTCCTCAAAAGAATGATCTGTACTCTCATATTTGTTTCCTCCCACCCTCTCTTGACCACCATACCATAGGAAATGTTCCTGTCACAATCACCAATGACCCCCATGATGCTAAATCTTCTATGGCAATTTGTCGTCTTAGTTGACCTCTCGCCAGCAATTGATACAATCGATTACTCCCATCTTGGAACCATATTCTTCATTTGGCTTCCAGAACACCACCCTCTCTTATTTTTCTTCCCACCTCAATGGCTGTTCCTTCTCAGTCTCTGTTATTGGTTTCTCCTCTTCTCCCTACCTCCTACAGTTGGGATGCCCTAAGGCAACCAGCCCCATGCCAAGAGAGCCAATCTTTACATTTTAAGGAATTTTGCCAGCCAGTCATTACATAGTTGTCAGGTAGCAATTGGCCAAAGTGATAAGAGTATTTACACCATAGAAATTGGCAAACGTGGGCTGGCCAGTCAGCTCATTTCATTAGAGTGCTGTGCTGACAACACCAAGGGCAAGAGTTCAGATCCACTAGCAAATGCTACAAATCATAGCTTCTCCCTCACCAGTTACAGCACTGACATGTTTATCAGCTGCCCACTCCTCAGACCTCTTTTCTAAAGATACTCACCTTCCTTGGTGAATTCATCCAGTTGCAAAGCTTTAACCATTTTTTGTTTTGTTTTGTTTTGTTTTTTGGTGGCTGGCCAGTACGGGGATCCAAACCCTTGACCTTTGTGTTATAACACCCCACTTTAGCCAACTGAGCAAACCGGCTATAGTTGCAAGACTTTAAACACTGTCTCATTCTTTAAGAAATAAATTGCAAGAAGAAAAAAGAAAGAGAGGAGGAATCTATATATTTAAAGAGACATATAAACCAGTTGCAAGAATAAACTTTTATTTATTTATTATTTTTTTAAAAAGATGACCGGTAAGGGGATCTTAACCCTTGACTTGGTGTTGTCAGCACCACGCTCAGCCAGTGAGCGAACCGGCCATCCCTATATGGGATCCGAACCCGGGGCCTTGGTGTTATCAGCACCGCACTCTCCGGAGTGAGCCACGGGCCGGCCCCAAGAATAAACTTTTTGGATCTAGATTCAAAGAAACCATCAGTAAAAAAAATTATGAGATAATTGCAGCAAAGCAGCAATTTAGCTCAACCATACATCTCAAGTAATGGTCCCCACGGGAAGTTCCCCCATTTTAGAACTAAGCAAAGGACAACAAATTAGTTCCAGCCAGGAGTTTAAGTGGTGGGAACAGCAAGTAATCCAGAGCTGAAAGAAAAAACAAAGTACCCACAACCAGAGACAAGGTTTCATATTAACTAGTTAAGGTCTCATTTTACCAAAGAACACCTATAACACCTTGAAGGACCAGGAAGTCTCCTGGGCTACCAAACCAGAAAGGGGGAAGGGCCAGGGGCCTCAGCCAGGAACCCCAACACGCACAGCCAGCCCAGCGGCAACCACCAAGCCATAGCAAGAAGGGCCCTGGGTTCCTGAGCTGGGGGGTGGGGGGCGAGGGCTTTTGCTACATCCCCCTGCCATCTGCATCCAACCCGGCAATGACCAAGCCACCGCTGGAAGCCTCCTGGTCTTCCCTGTGGGAATGAGAGGGGTGCCGCAGGCCTCAATCCTGCCCCTTCTCCTTCCTCCTTCTTCCATCACATTTTCTTCCCCTATCCTCTCTCCCCCTCCCTCCCAACTGCCCTGCAAAAACATCATAGAATGTAAAAATTAATATTAATAAAATTACATTTTATTTTTTAAAAAATTAACTATTTTTTTTCAGCTGTGATCATGGTATTGTTTCACAAGGAGAATACTGAAATATTCATGAATAAAATTATATCATATTTGGAATTTGCTTCAAAATAATTTGAAGGGTCATGGGGGAAGCTGGTGGGAGAATTAAATGACACAGTTGGTTATGAGTAGATAATTATTGAAGCTGAATGATGGGTTCATGATACTCAGTACACTAATATATCTATTTTTTAATATATTTGAAATTTTCCATTATAAAAAAATTTTTTTTTGGTGGCTGTCTGGTATATGAATCAAACCTTAGACCTTTGCATTATCAACACCAGTGTTCCCACATCTAACCAACTGAGCTAACCAGCCATCCCAATTCAAAAGGTTTTCAAAATGCCATTTGAGTGCTGAAAACTCCCAAATTCCTGTCTTCTGCCTAGACCTCTGCCCTGAATTCCAGATTCAAGTGTCCAACTTCCCCCTCGGCATCTTCCCTTGGACTCTAGATAGACATCACAAACTTGGAGAGTTGCACTGCAAGATACTTTTCCCTCACTCGTTTACATCTCAGTGAGTGGGCAAGAGTGTGCCAGCTCAGGTCTCTCTTCCTCTCCTTAAAAAGCCACCAGTCCCATCATGGGGGCTTCACTCTGATGACCTTATCTAATCTGAATTACCTCCCAAAGTCCCCACCCCCTAAAATCCATCAACATATGACTGTGGGGATTAAGTTTCCAACATGAAAATTGGGGGAAACATCCAAACAACGGCAACACCCCTTTCTTACCCACACCCTGGGGTGGATCACTTCCCCCATCCTGCCCTTGATAGGCTTCCCACTATGAATTAATTTAATCTTCACAACAATCCCGTGAAAGAGGACTGTTGTCATCATCCCCATTTTACAGAAGGGGTGACCAAGGCCAGAGAAATTAAGTAAATTTCAAATTAAGATAACAAGTGGCAAAGATGGGATTTGAACCCAGGCAGTCTAGTGCCCATGTCTGTGTTCTTAACACTATGAAGTGCCATTTATGAAGGACGATGTAAAGAATGAATACATCTATCTTCACCACTCACCTTTATCAGCTCTTCACATTTCGCCACAATCAAAGCTCCTTCCTGTACATTCTTTTCCCATCTCATTCCTTATCCTTTCCTAGGCATAATCCCCAATCCGATTTTGGTATTTATCATTTCTGTGAAATTTCCTATGCTTTTTCTAAATGTGTATATATCCATAAACAATATATAGTATAGTATGTTTTCAAACTTTGTTTATATCATAGTGATATAATTCTACAATTTGCTTTATTCACTTAATTTTTTTTACATTCTCTGTTACTACATGTGTTTGAGTTCATTTATCTCTTAACTGCTGCATAGCTTTCCCTTGTATAAATATAGCACAATTTATCCATTCTCCCATTAATGTATAAATGTTTTCAAGTTTTGCTCTTCTGTATAGAGCTCTTATTATTTTCATTTTGGACAATGTTTAAAAAATTGGGATACTTCAAATTTAAAAATTCAGATTTAGGGCTGACCCCGTGGCGCACTCGGGAGAGTGCAGCGCTCCCGCCGCGGGAGATCCTATATAGGAATGGCCGGTGTGCTCACTGGCTGAGCGCGGTGCGGGGCGACACCAAGCCAAGGGTTGCGATCCCCTGACTGGTCACAAAAAAAAAAAAAAAGAAAAGAAAGAAAGAAAGAAAATGAAAATAAATAAATAAATAAATAAATAAATAAATAAACGGTGGGATTTATGATTATGACTTCTCTTGAAAAGTTAAAAGATACAGAAAATTCCCACATAGGACCAACAGATTGAAATTGAGTTGCAGCTGTCCCTTTAGATAGTTGAGACTATTCTGAGTCTGTTTAATTAAAATACCTAAACTGCCTTATCTCACTTAATTACGTCGCTGGCCCACGTATACATCTGAGTTTGGGATTCAATGTATTTAGCCACTGTGTAATTAAGGGATTTGGAGTAAGAAAATCTGATTCCAATTCAACCATTTAACAATCTGAACACAAAATTTAAGCAGGCAGCTTTAGCTTTTTCACCTGTGTAATGGGAATGACTTGTGAGCAGCCAATGCAATAGCTGGTGTAAAACTTTTGTAGTTATCTGTGCCAGACAAATGCTGGTTATTATA
>NW_007726715.1:100099-112134 GCF_000696425.1 Galeopterus variegatus
AGTAAGGGGATCTCAACCCTTGGCTTGGTGCTGTCAGCACCACGCTCAGCCAGTGAGCAAACCAGCCATCCCTATATGGGATCCGAACCCGCGGCCTTGGTGCTATCAGCACCGCACTCTACCGAGTGAGCCACAGGCCGGCCCGAGATCTGAACTCTTGACCTTGGAGTTATCAGCACCACACTCTAACCAACTGTGGTTAACCAGCTAGCCCTTAGCACTATTTCTTTATAGGAGTTATCAACTTTTCTTCTACCATTTAGCCAATGATATTCCCATCAGCATATAAACATGTTATTTCTCCCATCTTAAAATAAAATCCTCTATTTCTCCCACCTGCTGTAACCCATTTCCTCCTTCCCTTTGTTTTTTTTTTTTTGTCTTTTTCGTGACCGGTAAGGGGATTGCACAACCCTTGGCTTGGTGTCGCCTGCACTGTGCTCAGCCAGTGAGCGCACCGGCCAGTCCTATATAGAATCCAAACCTGCGGCGGGAGTGTCGCTGCGCTCCCAGCGCCGCACTGAGTGCGCCACGGGGCTGGCCCTTCCTCCTTCCCTTTGCAACATGACTTCTCAACCTTACACTTTGATGTTTTGGTCTGGATATTTAAATTTACAAACTTATTGTTGGGAAAATGGAACAATTTGGTCAGGCTCCCCTTGCCTCGGAGCCGGTTCAGGGTTGTTCAGTAAACATTGTATGTGTGGGTGGAGTGAGTGTGCCTGCATAACGGTACCGCTTTGGCTGGTGTTTTACTGCCTCAGGCGCCTGCCCTGCAGAGCCATGTTTTTCCAGACCTGCAGCTTCCAAGGACCAGGCGGCCAGTTACCTAGCTCACAGACCTGCGTGAAGGGGTCTGGTGACCCAGCCTGGCGTGTGAAGGGGTCTGGTGACCCAGCCTGGCGTGTGAAGGGGTCTGGTGACCCAGCCTGGCGTGTGAAGGGGTCTGGTGACCCAGCCTGGCGTGTGAAGGGGTCTGGTGACCCAGCCTGGCGTGTGAAGGGGTCTGGTGACCCAGCCTGGCGTGTGAAGGGGTCTGGTGACCCAGCCTGGCGTGTGAAGGGGTCTGGTGACCCAGCCTGGCGTGTGAAGGGGTCTGGTGACCCAGCCTGGCGTGTGAAGGGGTCTGGTGACCCAGCCTGGCGTGTGAAGGGGTCTGGTGACCCAGCCTGGCGTGTGAAGGGGTCTGGTGACCCAGCCTGGCGTGTGAAGGGGTCTGGTGACCCAGCCTGGCGTGTGAAGGGTTTGTGACCCAGTCTGTGAATGGGCTTGAGGGGTCTGGGAGCTCCAGACCAAGCCCTAGCTCAACCATCGGCCCAGTTGGTGCAAGATTACTGGCAGGTAAAAGAGCCGCGACAACTAGCGTGGTCACCTAGCTTTACAATTAAGCTTTACAATTAGCATCACGAACAGGATTAAGAGCTAGACAATTGGCACTGTGTGGATCCCTAGTTTAGCAGTAGCCAGACACTTATGAATTTAAATTTCTTTTTTCTTTTTTTTTGGTGGCTGGAGGGTATGGGGATCTGGACCCATGACCTCGGTGTTACCAGCAACATGCTCTCTCAAATATAAATTTAAATTTCTGCTCCACCTTGTTGTGGGGGGCTTTCCTGTACATTACAGTGTTTAGCAGCAACCCTAGTTTCTACATCTAGATGCCAGAAGCAACCCCCACCAAACCCCAGTCCCTAGACATTGCCAAATGTCTCTTGCGGACACAATCACCCCCAGTTGAGAACCACTGCTCTGCAGCAAAACTCCTCAAAAGAATGATCTGTACTCTCATATTTGTTTCCTCCCACCCTCTCTTGACCACCATACCATAGGAAATGTTCCTGTCACAATCACCAATGACCCCCATGATGCTAAATCTTCTATGGCAATTTGTCGTCTTAGTTGACCTCTCGCCAGCAATTGATACAATCGATTACTCCCATCTTGGAACCATATTCTTCATTTGGCTTCCAGAACACCACCCTCTCTTATTTTTCTTCCCACCTCAATGGCTGTTCCTTCTCAGTCTCTGTTATTGGTTTCTCCTCTTCTCCCTACCTCCTACAGTTGGGATGCCCTAAGGCAACCAGCCCCATGCCAAGAGAGCCAATCTTTACATTTTAAGGAATTTTGCCAGCCAGTCATTACATAGTTGTCAGGTAGCAATTGGCCAAAGTGATAAGAGTATTTACACCATAGAAATTGGCAAACGTGGGCTGGCCAGTCAGCTCATTTCATTAGAGTGCTGTGCTGACAACACCAAGGGCAAGAGTTCAGATCCACTAGCAAATGCTACAAATCATAGCTTCTCCCTCACCAGTTACAGCACTGACATGTTTATCAGCTGCCCACTCCTCAGACCTCTTTTCTAAAGATACTCACCTTCCTTGGTGAATTCATCCAGTTGCAAAGCTTTAACCATTTTTTGTTTTGTTTTGTTTTGTTTTTTGGTGGCTGGCCAGTACGGGGATCCAAACCCTTGACCTTTGTGTTATAACACCCCACTTTAGCCAACTGAGCAAACCGGCTATAGTTGCAAGACTTTAAACACTGTCTCATTCTTTAAGAAATAAATTGCAAGAAGAAAAAAGAAAGAGAGGAGGAATCTATATATTTAAAGAGACATATAAACCAGTTGCAAGAATAAACTTTTATTTATTTATTATTTTTTTAAAAAGATGACCGGTAAGGGGATCTTAACCCTTGACTTGGTGTTGTCAGCACCACGCTCAGCCAGTGAGCGAACCGGCCATCCCTATATGGGATCTGAACCCGGGGCCTTGGTGTTATCAGCACCGCACTCTCCGGAGTGAGCCACGGGCCGGCCCCAAGAATAAACTTTTTGGATCTAGATTCAAAGAAACCATCAGTAAAAAAAATTATGAGATAATTGCAGCAAAGCAGCAATTTAGCTCAACCATACATCTCAAGTAATGGTCCCCACGGGAAGTTCCCCCATTTTAGAACTAAGCAAAGGACAACAAATTAGTTCCAGCCAGGAGTTTAAGTGGTGGGAACAGCAAGTAATCCAGAGCTGAAAGAAAAAACAAAGTACCCACAACCAGAGACAAGGTTTCATATTAACTAGTTAAGGTCTCATTTTACCAAAGAACACCTATAACACCTTGAAGGACCAGGAAGTCTCCTGGGCTACCAAACCAGAAAGGGGGAAGGGCCAGGGGCCTCAGCCAGGAACCCCAACACGCACAGCCAGCCCAGCGGCAACCACCAAGCCATAGCAAGAAGGGCCCTGGGTTCCTGAGCTGGGGGGTGGGGGGCGAGGGCTTTTGCTACATCCCCCTGCCATCTGCATCCAACCCGGCAATGACCAAGCCACCGCTGGAAGCCTCCTGGTCTTCCCTGTGGGAATGAGAGGGGTGCCACAGGCCTCAATCCTGCCCCTTCTCCTTCCTCCTTCTTCCATCACATTTTCTTCCCCTATCCTCTCTCCCCCTCCCTCCCAACTGCCCTGCAAAAACATCATAGAATGTAAAAATTAATATTAATAAAATTACATTTTATTTTTTAAAAAATTAACTATTTTTTTTCAGCTGTGATCATGGTATTGTTTCACAAGGAGAATACTGAAATATTCATGAATAAAATTATATCATATTTGGAATTTGCTTCAAAATAATTTGAAGGGTCATGGGGGAAGCTGGTGGGAGAATTAAATGACACAGTTGGTTATGAGTAGATAATTATTGAAGCTGAATGATGGGTTCATGATACTCAGTACACTAATATATCTATTTTTTAATATATTTGAAATTTTCCATTATAAAAAAATTTTTTTTTGGTGGCTGTCTGGTATATGAATCAAACCTTAGACCTTTGCATTATCAACACCAGTGTTCCCACATCTAACCAACTGAGCTAACCAGCCATCCCAATTCAAAAGGTTTTCAAAATGCCATTTGAGTGCTGAAAACTCCCAAATTCCTGTCTTCTGCCTAGACCTCTGCCCTGAATTCCAGATTCAAGTGTCCAACTTCCCCCTCGGCATCTTCCCTTGGACTCTAGATAGACATCACAAACTTGGAGAGTTGCACTGCAAGATACTTTTCCCTCACTCGTTTACATCTCAGTGAGTGGGCAAGAGTGTGCCAGCTCAGGTCTCTCTTCCTCTCCTTAAAAAGCCACCAGTCCCATCATGGGGGCTTCACTCTGATGACCTTATCTAATCTGAATTACCTCCCAAAGTCCCCACCCCCTAAAATCCATCAACATATGACTGTGGGGATTAAGTTTCCAACATGAAAATTGGGGGAAACATCCAAACAACGGCAACACCCCTTTCTTACCCACACCCTGGGGTGGATCACTTCCCCCATCCTGCCCTTGATAGGCTTCCCACTATGAATTAATTTAATCTTCACAACAATCCCGTGAAAGAGGACTGTTGTCATCATCCCCATTTTACAGAAGGGGTGACCAAGGCCAGAGAAATTAAGTAAATTTCAAATTAAGATAACAAGTGGCAAAGATGGGATTTGAACCCAGGCAGTCTAGTGCCCATGTCTGTGTTCTTAACACTATGAAGTGCCATTTATGAAGGACGATGTAAAGAATGAATACATCTATCTTCACCACTCACCTTTATCAGCTCTTCACATTTCGCCACAATCAAAGCTCCTTCCTGTACATTCTTTTCCCATCTCATTCCTTATCCTTTCCTAGGCATAATCCCCAATCCGATTTTGGTATTTATCATTTCTGTGAAATTTCCTATGCTTTTTCTAAATGTGTATATATCCATAAACAATATATAGTATAGTATGTTTTCAAACTTTGTTTATATCATAGTGATATAATTCTACAATTTGCTTTATTCACTTAATTTTTTTTACATTCTCTGTTACTACATGTGTTTGAGTTCATTTATCTCTTAACTGCTGCATAGCTTTCCCTTGTATAAATATAGCACAATTTATCCATTCTCCCATTAATGTATAAATGTTTTCAAGTTTTGCTCTTCTGTATAGAGCTCTTATTATTTTCATTTTGGACAATGTTTAAAAAATTGGGATACTTCAAATTTAAAAATTCAGATTTAGGGCTGACCCTGTGGCGCACTCGGGAGAGTGCAGCGCTCCCGCCGCGGGAGATCCTATATAGGAATGGCCGGTGTGCTCACTGGCTGAGCGCGGTGCGGGGCGACACCAAGATGTGGCGCACTCGGGAGAGTGCAGCGCTCCCGCCGCGGGGGATCCTATATAGGAATGGCCGGTGTGCTCACTGGCTGAGCGCGGTGCGGGGCGACACCAAGCCAAGGGTTGTGGTCCCCTTACCGGTCACGAAACCAAGGGTTGCGATCCCCTGACTGGTCACAAAAAAAAAAAAAAAGAAAAGAAAGAAAGAAAGAAAATGAAAATAAATAAATAAATAAATAAATAAATAAATAAACGGCGGGATTTATGATTATGACTTCTCTTGAAAAGTTAAAAGATACAGAAAATTCCCACATAGGACCAACAGATTGAAATTGAGTTGCAGCTGTCCCTTTAGATAGTTGAGACTATTCTGAGTCTGTTTAATTAAAATACCTAAACTGCCTTATCTCACTTAATTACGTCGCTGGCCCACGTATACATCTGAGTTTGGGATTCAATGTATTTAGCCACTGTGTAATTAAGGGATTTGGAGTAAGAAAATCTGATTCCAATTCAACCATTTAACAATCTGAACACAAAATTTAAGCAGGCAGCTTTAGCTTTTTCACCTGTGTAATGGGAATGACTAACTTTGTATGGACTGGTTTGTGAGCAGCCAATGCAATAGCTGGTGTAAAACTTTTGTAGTTATCTGTGCCAGACAAATGCTGGTTATTATAGCTACCAGCTCATTCTTGGACCTAGTCTTTCTTCATACTAAGTCATTTCACAGGGTAAAGTACACCCTCCCGACCTAGGAGCCTAGTCAAGGCTGAGAAGCCTGACTCTGGCCGGAACACAAAACACCAGAGGAGGGGGCGTGGCGCCTTTAGTCTGGCGCGCGAGCGTGACTGTAAAACCAGTTAAGTCTGTCCCTGGCGCCTGATTAAAATACTTAATTCCAGCTGTTTGGAAATATTTTTCGTACCCTACCATATTTACTTTTATTTAGCTTAATTGCCCATATAATTTTATTAATTTCTGTTCCTCTCAGACTCATCTTATTTCAATTGAGCAAGTATTCTTACTGAGGTGCCTTCTGTCCCATGGTAAGCCCTCAAGTTTGCAGTTTAGGATGATGACGTAATTTTTGCGTAAAAAAATAAGAAATCATTCCGCCTTACAGGAGCCGCCGAGTTTCTTTTTACTCAGGCACTTCAGTAGTTACCTGTTTTCTTGGGGGCGGTGCCACATGTGGATCCGATGGACCCCGGCGACGCCGCCATTTTGGAGTCTTCCCTAAGGATTTTCTACCAGCTTTCCGAACCGCTGTCGCGTCCGCTACCTGCACCCTTGCTGGGCAGGATGAATGTGATAGACCATGTGCGGGACATGGCGGCCGCGGGGCTGCACTCCAACGTGCGGCTCCTCAGCAGCTTACTACTTACGATGAGTAATAACAACCCGTGAGTTGAGGCGGGGAGAGGCCTGGGGCTGAGGAGAAAGCGGCAGCGGTTTGGGAGCGGTGGCTGGGGGGCGGGGGGTTGAAACAGGCGTGAAGGAGCGGCCGTGGGCCCCAGCTGAGAGGCTCGGGGATCAGCGAAGGCCTCGTCTGGCATAGCCGACTTCGGAGCCCAAGTTGAGTTCACTGGGTGCTGGCGTTGTGCCGGGCGCCGGGATGAGTTCCCTGCGGGGGATATGGCGAGTAGCGGCATCGAGAAATGGAAGGCGGAGGCTCAGAGGTTTCCTGAGACACCTGTCGCCGGGCAGACCGACTGTCACATCGCTGGCTGAGTCCTCCCCTCCTGGCTTTTTCCCGAAGAACGTTTTCTCGCTGGCTGCCGCTCACAGAGACCCAGTCCTCTGTTTCTTATATCGTCATCCTGTATTTGAGATTGGCTTTTTTCCCCCTTGAGTGTATCAGGAGGGTCCACTTTCTCGTCTGGGCAAACCCTTGAGAACGGGAGACTCCCTTGATGGGTGGGAGTGGCGCCTTTTTAAGAACTCGCACGAGGTGTACTAGCTGTACCGCTTTGTTATTTCCAGAATTGCTATTTATTGTCTTAGATGAAACCCGGGGCTAATTCCAGCCTTGAGTGTATGTCCCTCCCCTGCTTAAAATCCTCCATTGGGCTTAAATTACAGTTTTTCACATGCCTGCGGAGGCATGCGACCTCATCTCATTACTCTGCTTCCGTACTGCAGCCTCCTGGGCTATTCTTTGTGTTCTTTGTGTTACTCGAATGCACCGGTCTCCTCAGCTCTGGGCCTTTGCACTTGCTGTTCCTCACCTCAGAGCTGCCTCTTCATTGAGCCTTCAGCTCACATATCCTAGACAGCCATTCTTTGGCCACCAGAATTGCCCCGCACTCCCACTTTTCTACCTATTACCGTGTTTTATTTTCAGTATCGCTCTTGTCAGCTGTTGAAGTCAACATAGTACATGTGTACAGTAAGACTCACTTATTGCTTATTCAATGTGCTAAGGAAGTGCATGCTACTTCTGGGAGGTGAAATACCTTGTCAAGGTTCACACATCTAGTATGAGGAGGAGCCACGATGTATGGACCTTGGTCTTCGCTGTCTCTCGGGTCTCCATTGTGACCCACCACAGTACACTGCTTCCAAATAGCATTATAGTGGAATCTTCTACACTGGACCAATTTGCATTTGGCCTGCTCTAGAAGCTGGTCTAGGTCAGAGAGGAAAGGCCCCGAAAGTGCCTGCAATGCAGCTGCTCTTTCCCTTTTCATTTCCATTAGTGTGCTTTGGACCTTGCCAGTGAGACCCATCATTTTGCCACTATCCACTTAGTGTTGACAGGAGCCCTGGTCTCTGTCAGCCTTCTGTGTTTATTCTGGAGCCTTCATTTGGTTCCAAGTGATTTATCAAAGTATACCATTTCTACCATTGGGAATTTATGCACATCCAGTTAGTCATTACTCTTGGTTCTCGAAGGTGTTATAAGATAGTTTGAAGCAGTTTGATCCTGTGGCTAGACTAAGTTTAGTTAGCCCATGCTTTTTTGTATTAAGTTAGACTGGCAATTTCCTGGCTTCAGGAGATGAGTTCTGACCTTTATCGTTTATATTTTAAAATTTCTTTTTGTATAGGCATTACACACATTAAAAAAAAAAAAAAATGAAACAGGGAAGAGGTGTGCAGGTCAGTGGCTGTCCCTGAGTCGTGAACCTCACTCCAATATTTCCTTTCTCTGGATGCAAGAACTATTAAGTATTTCATGTATCATTCCAGAGAGGTTGTACAACCTTCACCACTGTCTAATTCCAGAACATTTTCATTACCCCAAAAGAGACCCCATGTTATTAGTAGTCACTCTCCAATCCCTCCTTCCCCAGCAACCACTAATCTATTTTTGATATGCCTTTGTGTGTTGAGAAATTAACTGCCTAGAATTCTTTCCCTCTGTTTTTTTCATTTTAAGTGGTTATAGCTTTTACCTGTCAAAGGAAAACATGTAGATTCATTTTAACTTGGGAAGAAGTGGGATTGGAGGTTAAAAATACGAGTTCCTCATTAAGAATGGTGGCCAGCTTCTAGGCAATTTATAATGCTTGTGAGAGATATTCAAAGTTAATGGGGTGGGCCCATGGCTCACTTGGGAGAGTGCAGTACTGATAACACCAAGGCCACGGGTTCGGATCCTATGTAGGGATGGCCAGTTCACTCACTGGCTGAGCCTGGTGCTGACAATACCAAGCCAAGGGTCATGATCCCCTTACCAGTCATCCTTTAAAATAAAAAATAAAATAAAATAAAAAAAGTTAAACGGGTATGAAACATTGGTTTCTTTACACTATCCTTAAACCCCTGAGACTGAAAGAGATAAGAATTCTTCCAGTGCTAATAAAGTTTACTTTTGTATGTAAAATTAAAAATAAACTTTTAGGGCTGGCCCGGTGGCGCACTCGGTAGAGTGCGGTGCTTGGGAGCGCGGCGGCGCTCCCGCCGAGGGTTCAGATCCCATATAGAGACCGGTCCACTCACTGGTTGAGCGCGGTGTGGGCGCGACACCGAGGGTTGTGATCCCATTGCTGGTTGTGATCCCGTTGCCGGTCGCGGTACGGGCGCGACACTGAGGGTTGCGATCCCATTACCGGTCACGAAAAAAGACAAAAAGGAAAATAAATAAATAAATAAACTTTTATCAAACAAGGCTAATACTCTTTTTTTTCTATTCCACTCTATCCAATTGGCTATCTCATTCTATTCCCCCACTTCCATTTTCTTCAATATTTGGAGATTTCAGGTCCCTCCAAACCTCTTTTTGTTCAGCCTCTTCCTAAAAGAGGATTCACAGTGGTGATGTTTCTCTTTTCCAGGTCTTGAACCCTTCTTTGGTAATATTAGTTAAGTCATTTGTGTTTTCTCTCCTTTGCCAATATTATCCTTAAAATTTGATGTTAATGTAAGAGAGTATGGATGAATATATATCATGCTGTTGAGAGGGTTTGGATTAAAGAAGGGGAAGAAAAGATGTATTGTGTTTTTTCTATATATCTCTATTATTGGATTTGATTTATAGGTATCATTGCTTTTATATTAAATAAAGAAAAAATTAAATTATTTTAAAATCAAACAATTTAATGTAACATCCTGGATGTGTTGACCATATTAGCATAGCAGTTGACTTTCATGCCTCTTACTTTAGGGACTAGTACTTAAGGTATGTTGACTTTTTTGTAAACTGTGATTATACAAGGCTTTGTGCTAGTCTTATGTGTTCGCTAAGAAAGGTATTCTTTCTCACATTTCAGAATAACCCATGTAGGGGGTATACTTTCTTTGTTTTCTAGTGAGTTATTCTCCCCATCTCAGAAGTACCAGCTTTTGGTGTATCATGCAGATTCTCTCTTTCATGATAAGGAATATCGGAATGCTGTGAGTAAGTATACCATGGCTTTACAGCAGAAGAAAGCCCTGAGTAAAACTTCAAAAGTGAGACCCTCAACTGGAAATTCTGCATCTACTCCACAAAGTCAGGTAATTGGAGATAGAACTGTGATTTGTTTGTTTGTTTGTTTGTTAGAGAGACTGAAAGAATTTAGAACAGTTGATTAGATGTTGTATTAGTCTGTTTTTGTTGCTTATAATGAAATATCTGAAACTGGGTGATTTATAAAGAAAATGAAATTTATTGCTTACAGTTTCTGAGGCTGGGAAGTCCAAAGTCCATCTGGTGGTGGCAACAGTGACCCAGGGATCTCACATTGCAAGATGGTGGAAGCAGAGAGAGTGAGAGAGAGAGACAGATTCTCTTCTTCTCTTAAAGCCCTCAGAACTACACCCCTGACCACCATTTTTAATCCATTCACCACTGCATGGTCCTATAATCCAATCACCTCTACAAGGCTCCACCTTTCAATTACCCTAATAGCATTTCCCACCCTCTTTTAACAGTCACAGTGGGGGCTAAGTTTTTAATACATAAAACTTGGAGGACACAATTCAAGTTTCAGGGAGTTTTGGGGGGACATAATTCAATCCACTACAGATGTTGATGGTAAAATGTAATTTTAAAGAGCTGATTAGAGAAACAAAGATGAAAAAACCACTTAGATGCAAGAATATATCCAACCAAGCATTAAATTTACTCCGGATGAATCTAAAAATGGAATTAAATGTGAATTATCTACGTTCTAACAAAGTCATACATTCTCTGTTTAATACAAACAGAACTGAAAATGTAAAGTGTGTTTATAATTTTAATGAAAATACAACTTTTAAAATGTCATTCATATATTAGGACTGTGAGTACCTGGTGAAATTTATGGGAAATAACAATTCCTGGCAATTTTAGTTGCTTGATAATCAAATAAATGAAGAGATAAAATTGAAATGTTCTCGCCATTTGACCAAGTCATCCTATTGCTGGAAATTAACGCTAATAGTACACTCAAAAGACTTTCAGGGTATATAACTAAGGCTGCTCATTGCAGTATTATTTATAATAGTAAGAAACTGGAAGCAAAAGTGTTCATCGGTAGGGACTGATTAAATTACAGTATAGGGCCGGCCCCGTGGCACTCTCGGGAGAGTGCGGCGCTGGGAGCACAGCGACGCTCCCACCGCGGGTTCGGATCCTATATAGGAATGGCCAGTGCGCTCACTGGCTGAGCGCAGTGCGGGTGACACCACACCAAGGGTTTCAATCCCCTTACTGGTCACGGAAAAGACAAAAAAAATTTAAAAAATAAATTACAGTATAGCCATAAGATGGAATATGATAGAACTATTAAATGAAAAATGAGATAGAGGTGTATGTATTGATTTGAAAAGAACTCTCAAATATATATTATTAGTAAAGAAAATAAAGGTTTGAGGGCTGGCCCATGGCTCACTTGGGAGAGTGTGGTGCTGACAACACCAAGTCAAAGGTTAAGATCCCCTTACAGGTCATCTTTTAAAAAAAAAAAAAAAAAAAAAAGAAGAAGGAAAAAGAAAATAAGGTTTGAAGCAATGTGTTCAATACCCTTTTTTGTTTAAAGGGGATAGTGTATAGATATATATCCTGCTGTATGTCTGAAATATATGGATAATAAGCTTGAAGGTTTTTGTGTGTGTGAAGGAAATAAATTTAATAATGGAGAGCTGTAGGGAGAGAGGAACTTATGCTTTTAAATTTGAACCTGTCTTTAACTTTCCTAGCTGTACACATGCAGATTATCTTTAAAAAGCATGTTGGAGTGAAGTAGGAGTGAAATTTTAGGCTATCTTTTTTCTGCTTTGTATTTTTCCACATTTAGAAAAAGATAAATCGGTGTAGTTGCTTTTTTTTTTTTTTGAAGCATGTTGATCTTCATCTCATTTTATTTCTCTTTATATGTAATCTTTGCTTTCTATTATTAATGAGCTGATTGCCAGGATTTTCTCTTGTTTTCTTTTTTTTTTTTCCTTTTTTTTTTTTTTTTTTTTTTTTTTTTT
>NW_007726715.1:112828-116494 GCF_000696425.1 Galeopterus variegatus
CTCAACTAGTGAGCAGACCAGTCTCTATATGGGATCCGAACCCTCGGCGGGAGCGCCGCCACACTCTACCAAGTGCGCCACCGGGCCAGCCCTGGTCATCTTTAAAAAAAAAAAAATGGGAATAGAAATCATGTATATCATCCAAATAGGATCATTCATAAAAATAGCTAACATTTATTGAGCATTCAGTATGCCAAGCACCATTCTAAACCTTTCATATGAATTAGTACATTTAATCTTCACAGAATTTTTTAAAAATTAAGATATAATTCATATGCCATAAAATTCACCCTTTTAAAGTATACAATTCAGTGGATTTTAGTATATTCACAAGGTTGTGCGACCACCAGTACTATCTAATTTCATAACATTTTCATCGCCCTAGAGAGAAACCCAGTGCCTATTTGCAGTCATTCTACATTCCCATCCCCTGGCAGTCACAAACCTTTCTGTGTTTACGGATTTCCCTATTCTGGATATTTTGTGTGAATGGAATCATACAATATGTGGCTTTTTGTGTCTGGCTTCTTTAACTTATTGTAAGTGTAATATTTTCAAGGTTGGTCTGTATTATAGAATGAATTGGTTTTTCATTCCTTTTTATTGCCAAATAATATTCCATTTTATGGATATGCCACATTTTGTGTATTCATTAGTTAATGGACATTTGGTTGTTTTCACATTTTGCCCATTAATAGTGCGCTGCAAACATTCATGTTCATGTTTTTGTATGAAAGTATGTTTTCATTTCTCTTGGCTGTGTACCTAAGAGCAGGATTGCTGGGTCATATGATAACTCTATGTTTAACATTTTGGAGAATTGCCATATTGTTGAAATAATACTTTGAAGAGATGTTTTCATTGTCTCTTAGTGTCTTCCCTCTGAAATCGAAGTGAAATACAAAATGGCTGAATGTTATACAATGCTAAAACAAGATAAAGATGCGATTGCTATACTTGATGGGATCCCTTCAAGGCAAAGAACTCCCAAAGTAAGTTGAGATAACAATTTGTTATATTTTTTTCTCCTCCCAGCCCTCCCAACCATGTGTTCTCCATGTTTTCGCTATGCATTAGGGAGTCTATCTGGATATTTTATTCATGACTCCAGTTCTCACTTTTTTCCCCTATTAATGGAGCGGGGTTCAGAGAGATAGATGAACGACTTTCTTTGGAGACCCTGAAGATTCAGCTGATGAGAAGCTATGCATTAGGGAGTCTATCTGGATATTTTATTCATGACTCCAGTTCTCACTTTTTTCCCCTATTAATGGAGTGGGGTTCAGAGAGATAGATGAACGACTTTCTTTGGAGACCCTGAAGATTCAGCTGATGAGAATGATATTGGAGAATACTATAAGTACTTTATCTTTTGGTACTTCTTGCTGTAAGAAATAGCAATTTGTAAAACACGTCCAGGTGGCCAAAAGCACTTCTTTAGAACTTCATTTTTTGTGTGTTCCGTAGTTGTACCTATTTGGTAGTGGGAATGGTTTTATTAATCCCTTTGTTTTCAAAATCAGGACTACCAAGATCGCTTTGTACTTATTTATGTGTGGAATATATATTTGTGTTTGATTTGTCAGCATATTATAGTGAAGAAAACACCTCTAACTGAAATCAAGAGATCTCTTGTCTTGTTTGAGTTTAGGGAATATAAACTGTGAACTTGGGCAAGTTACTAATCTCTGAACTTTACTACTTTTTTTCCCCCTTATTTATAAAATGAAGATAATAGTATCTTTTCTGTTAAATTTACGTATGTGAAAATACTTTTTAAAGTACTATTCTGCAAGGAGTGTTATATTGGGCATCTTTGATCAGTTTTTTGGTGTGGTTTTTTTTGGTTTTTTTATTGGCAGGATCAACCAGGTAATGATCAGGGTTTTAAGTCTAGTTTAGAACAACAGTAAGAATCCTTGCTCTTAGGATTGAATTCATATCAGTATTTAATATTCTAACATATACTCTTATGTCATCTGTACTCCTCACTTCGTTGAAAAATCATTCTCTGCAACTTGTGCTTAAATAAGGAATTTTATAGGTAATAAGATGTCTATGTACATCCTCCTGCTCTTTTAAGACAAGGAATCTGAGCAATAGTGACTGGTGTATTTTAGTGCTGCTTCATCCAAGTGTTGCTGAATTTAAAAAGTAACCATATTTGATGAGAACGTGTTTAAGCACCTCCTCATATTGAGGAATTATTTACTATTTTCTGAGTTTTTAAAACTAAGGTATTTTCCCAGTATATTTTATGATGGTGGAGCTATTAAAAACACTTGGGGGGCTGGCCACATAGCTTAATTGGTTAGAGCACAGCCTTATAACACCAAGGTCATGGGTTCAGATCCCGGTACCAGCCAGCCAACCAAAAAACACACTTGGAAGTACAAGGGTACTTCAAAAAGTTCATGGAAAGATTCATATTATGTGGGTGTGGGGTGGGGTTGTGGCTGGCCAGTACAGGGATCCAAACCCTTGACCTCGATGTTATTAATTATCTTTTAATTCTCTTTTTCTACAAACTTTTTGAAGCACCCTTGTATTATGGACTAACCTGTCTCCTAATAAGCTTGGATGCTGTGTACTAATTGTGTACTGGTAACCTGTGAAAGTCTCTTTTACCCAAAGAATAATTTTTTTTGCATGTGTGAAGAGTGTCTGCTGCTATACTCAAGGTGTCTTCCTTTTGGAAGAAACCATTTTTATCATAAACTTCAAATGGTACTATTCCTTATCTTATTATAAATGTACCATAATTTCCTCCTTAATGCCTTGGGGGAGTTTGGGAGACACTTTTGAAAAATGAATAATGGCAAAGAAGCTCAGCTTTGTGGTATCCAGTGCTCTAAGAAGGAGTAGAAGAGTCTGCATTTGTTAGGAGTATATGTCCTTTATTCTGTAGAGCTCTTGTAGCCAGGAGCTAAAATGAATAATGGCAAAGAAGCTCAGCTTTGTGGTATCCAGTGCTCTAAGAAGGAGTAGAGGAGTCTGCATTTGTTAGGAGTATATGTCCTTTATTCTGTAGAGCTCTTGTAGCCAGGAGCTAACGAAGATGTGCGCCTCAAACACAAACCTGTAATATTTACAGTTTTTCTTTCTTGTCTGTTAGGGAGTTAACTGGCTTCTCAGTCTATATAAAGGACAAGGAAGTGAGTCAAAATACATCCAAATGAACGTCTGTTAACGTATGGTAAACACCACCACACATTCCCTCACACTTTAAAGGAAAATTCCAGTGTTAGGTTATTATATCTTGATGAATCTTCAACTTTTAAGAGTACATACCAACATACGGTTTTTCACTCTTTTTTTATAAAGTAATGACTGCTTGTGTTTTTAACTGTGCAATGTGGCTTTATGATATTCCCAAGTAAGGATCTGTTTTAAAAAGAATTGAGTTTTTCACTAGGTAGTACTCAAAACTCATTCTTCCAAAGTGAAGTCAAGTAGCTTAAAGGAAATTTTGATATTTGTTGAGACGGATGGTCCATCAGTCATAGTTTGTTAATTACAAGCAGTCAAGAAAGAATCTTAAATTTAACCTTTATTGTTTTCAAGTATTGACACCAATACTGGAGTTTTCCTTTAAGTACCTTCCTTTGCATTTTCAAAATAGCCGAAAATGGAAAATCTGAGGTCAAATAAAAAATAGTTTTAACA
>NW_007726715.1:117247-118453 GCF_000696425.1 Galeopterus variegatus
GTGGCCTTGGTGTTAGCAGCACCGCACTCTCCCGAGTGAGCCACAGGCCGGCCCTAAAAAGTTTCATTTTTAATGTTTCATTATTTCATTGTTTGAATTAGTGTGGATTAATTTTATACCAGATTGTTTTATATACTGTAGGTCTATAATTGGAACAGTGTTCTTTATCCTTAGAGCCATTCTTTGGAGTAAATATGTGGCATACGAAGCCACAGATGATTGAAGAGAATGGAGATTGGCTTTTTTGCTTTTACGCCCTCACGTTGACTGCTTTCTTAGGTTAATGATCTGGCAAACACTGTGTTGCATTTAAGATCTATTAATTTTAAATTGGAATATTGTGGTTTTTTCTTTGTACTGTTAAGATCATTTATCCCTTCCCTGTGACTTCTACATTCTTTGGAACTAAATTTTCTCAAATTTTCCTTGTTGTGTTTTTAGGAAGGATTATTTTAACCCAGCTTTACTAAGTTACACAGTATTTAAATTGTGCTAAAATGCAGATGTCTGCACTCATTGGATTTAAATAGTGTAGCTAGGGCTGGCCAGCTAGCTGACTTGGGAGAGTGTGGTGCTGGTAACACCAAGGTCATGGGTTCAGATATCTGTACAGGCCAGCGGCCAAAAAACAACAGAAATAGTACAGCTAATCTCTGGAGGTCAGTTCAAGTTTGATTTTTATAGTATTACTTTGGTGAGTTAGACAGTACCTATGGGTCAAAGCTTTAAGTGTTAGAAACACTAGAGTCTATCCACAAGTCTAATTGTCAGAGAGAAGCCAAGTATTCAACTTCTGTATCTATCATTTCCTTTTGGGGAAAATTCATCTGATCCTTCTTAATTAGCTAAGTCAAGATTTCCTTACTTTCTTATGCCTTAATATTAACTGAATTTAAAATATGTAAACGAGTACTTCTGAGGTAGTTCATTTTCTGTCTTAAGATCAAGAAAGAATGAAGGTAACTAGAATTCTGTAACATTTCTCAAATGAATGTTATTCCCATTTCCAGAGGCATCGTCTTTGGTCCAGATATTACTGGACCTTTTGGTTAGGTAAGTGAGAGTGGAATGTGACTTTTCTTTTAGGGATGGGAGGACCTAGGAAGAGCAAGGGAAGTAATTGTTTCGTTGTTTTGAGAAATGGGGTTGGTCTTCCTTTATTTGCATGGGGCTGTGGATAGATTTTCTAGTTAAAAGTAAAATGGT
>NW_007726715.1:118854-120226 GCF_000696425.1 Galeopterus variegatus
AAAAGTAAAATGGTAGCTGGTAATAAAAATCAGGATTTTTTTGTAGTGAGATATTTTCTTTGCAATATATGCTTATCTTACTCTCCTATGTTTTTGTTTATACAGATAAACATGATGCTGGCAAACCTGTACAAAAAGGCTGGACAGGAGCGCCCTTCAGTCACCAGCTATAAGGAAGTGCTGAGGCAGTGCCCATTAGCACTTGATGCCATTCTAGGTATAGATCACTTTCTGCCTGTTTTCATGGCGTGTTTAGTGAGATAATAGTTCTTAGTCTTGCCTATACATTAGAATAGCTTTATTTTTTAAAAGTTCCCTCCAGAAAGTGATTCAATAGGATTCATTGTCACATATTCGATCAAGAAATATGAAATTATGGTCTTTCTATCATGTGCATCTTGTGCTTAGAATAGGGACAGGGTTGCCTTGTAACCTAGAGAAAGTGTAGCCCACTGCTTCTTGCACTGTGGAAGAGGAATGCTGTGCATCACCTTCCTTCTCCTCCTTTCTTTTGGATTAGGTTTGCTGTCCCTTTCTGTAAAAGGTGCAGAGGTGGCATCAATGACAATGAACGTGATCCAGACAGTGCCTAACTTGGACTGGCTTTCTGTGTGGATCAAAGCATATGCTTTTGTGCACACTGGTGACAACTCAAGAGCAATCAATACCATCTGGTGAGAGCTACAAAGTTAATTCAGTGTTCTTGAGGTCCTTTCCTTGTCTGGAGGTCTGATGTATCTAAATTGGCAAAACAGAAAAATTATAAGCTTACCTTTTGGTGTTGTCTCTGGGCTGTGTTAGTCTTTTAATGTACTGAACAGTTTGAAATGTAATAATCTGGGGACCTGTAAAGATATAAACTGGGACTGAATTCAGCTCAGTACTTGCAGAGGTAGTAACCCTGGCAAAACAGACTACATGCATGAACCTGGGAAGAAAATCTTTTTGGACTCCCCAGAGTCATAGTTTATTGCAGCAGCTGGCCTGGGTTGCCTTCTTAGGACTGAGATTTTCTTTCTATTCAGATAAAGCCCAAGAAGCTGAGGTTTGTGTTATATAGAGTCATCCAGCTGAGTAATAAGTAGCTGTCATGAATGACATTGTGAGCGACATTACCTTTTACACCATGTATGTATATGTTGTCCTCTGAAAAACTGCAACTAGAAAGTTCTTTGTAGTGAAACATTTCTGCTTTATTCTGTATATTTCCTCTCCTACCCTATATAACTTTATTTATTTATGTATTTTTTGGCAGCTGGCTGGTGCAGGGATTGGAACCCTGAACCTTGGTGTTATCAGTACCATGCTCTGACCAACTGAGCTAACCGGCCAGCCCTATATCACTTTTTTTAAATTATGAGCTTACAGTAAG
>NW_007726715.1:120850-138309 GCF_000696425.1 Galeopterus variegatus
AGAAAGTTCTTTGTAGTGAAACATTTCTGCTTTATTCTGTATATTTCCTCTCCTACCCTATATAACTTTATTTATTTATGTATTTTTTGGCAGCTGGCTGGTGCAGGGATTGGAACCCTGAACCTTGGTGTTATCAGTACCATGCTCTAACCAACTGAGCTAACCGGCCAGCCCTATATCACTTTTTTTAAATTATGAGCTTACAGTAAGAAAATCTAGTGTACATAGTTCATTTCTAAAGTTTTTTGTTATGAAAAACTTCATACATACACAAAAGAAAATAGTATCTATATGCCCATCCCCCAGATTCAATAAAGAGGATTTATAATAGATTTTAAGGTTCAATGTTTAATATCTTAAAGTTCACTAGAGAAAAAGTCCTTATTGCGAGATAACGTGGACCTCCTGGGAAGCTTAGCAGATCTGTACTTCAGAGCTGGAGACAATAAAAACTCTGTCCTCAAGTTTGAACAGGCACAGATGTTGGATCCTTACCTGATAAAAGGTAAGTAACTCTTGGGGCAGGGTGAGAGGCTGTAGACGGCAGATCAGAGAAGATAGGAAGAAAATGTAGCATGAATTGATATAATTTTTCATGGAAGTATTTTATAGAACTTATTACAGTAGTCTTACCCTTTTTAGGTCCTGACACATATCTTTAACACTTAGGTAATTCCATTTTATGAGCAGTTATGTTTGCTTGAATTAAAGTGTCATCTCCACACAGATCATTATTTGGCTTTTTTTTCTTTTGGGGGAGTCAGAGCCCCTCCTTACGATTTATAAAGTTATGATGTGCTGACTGAGAATTTGGATGGCTTCCCTAGATATATATAGATATATCTGGAACCATTATATCCTTTTATGGAATTTAGTTTCACTGTGCCTTTAGTATAATTAAAAGTAAACGCACAGCTATTTAAAAAGGGGCAAGGTGATTAAAGGCAGTAATTAGGAGTAAACAACAGAAAAATCATTGATCTGAGAGAAGATTGCAGCTGTGAAGGGATAAGCCACAGGGACTTCCAAGGGATTGCTGTTGGGTGACTGGTAGCTAGTGAAGAGCTCAGGAATAGTGGGGAATAAGTTTGGATAGATAGGCTGACATCTGTTTATAAAGGCCCAATAAAGGCCATCAGAAAAATATTGCCTTCTGACAAATAGTCTTGTAGGCTCTTAACCGAAGAGAATGGCAGAGGAGGGAGTGGACGTTCACAAGCGTGCAAATGAGAAAACAGACTAGAAGGATGAATTTGTTTGCATGAGATCTTTCTCTTGCCCAGTGCTATTCCTCTTCTCCAGGCTGCCCACACCCATGATTAAAATGGTGTTTTAGAAGTACTAGTCCAGCAGCAGTTGGCAGCTTGTGATCAAAGCTCAGACCCAAGTCCAGGAGCCAGCAGGAGTAGTGCGGTAATCTTGGCTGGAGGAAAATTTTCATGGGAATCTGAAAGTATAGCTAGAAATGGAGGAGAATGGTGTCAAGACATGGGTGACAGCGGCCGTGGGGCCCTTTTTATAGAACATGAGTGAGAATAAAGTGTGTGTGTGTGGGGGGGTGATCTTTAATGAACTGCATTCCAGGAAGAATGACAAGCTTTTTTTGGAATAGGCCGACCTTTTCTGAGACTAACTGGCTTTTTCAGCATATTAAGTGAGTACTCCTGACTGCCTAGAGCCAGAGAGAACTTACTTGATGCCTTTTTTGGGTCTTTTCTGGTTATGAGTTATAATAGCTGTATATCATGCCACAGGATATAGGGACAAACAGTTCCTGAAAATTACTGGCTTTCAAATTGTGAGGTAGGTTCTTCTGGTTGTTTGCTTTTTGGGGGGATGTGTTTTGCTGTTTTCATAGTAATTTTATAGGAAGCTGAAAGTACTAGTAGGAGGAACCTGTGATGGTGGGAAGGGCTCAGACCCTGCAGGAGCTGAGGTCTGAGCATGGGGTGTAGTGTTGAATGCTATTCCTTTGTAAAGGACCCCTGCTGCTTGGTCTAAAGAGCCTCTTCTCTCTGTGTTCTTCCTTTCTAGGAATGGATGTATATGGCTACCTCCTGGCACGAGAAGGGCGGCTGGAGGATGTGGAGAACCTCGGCTGCCGCCTTTTCAATATTTCTGATCAGCATGCAGAACCCTGGGTGGTCTCCGGGTATGTTTATGCATTCCCTTTTCTCCCCTGTTTTCAGAAAATTCTGAAAGATTCAGAAGATTCCTGAAGAGAATATAGGTTGAAAGCCACAGGTTTGAGAGGTAATTGGATTCAAATCTGGATTCAAATCATGGTCCATGACATTGGATGCATTATTTACCTCTGAGACCGTTTTCTCATCTAGGAAATGGGCTAATAATACCTCCTTCTAGGAGTAAGCATTAATTGAGATAGTGAGTGCATCATGCTAGGCCAGCAGTGATAGGCCAGAAGATGCCCCTTCATTAAAATTGAACTGGCACAAATCTCCGAATGTCTCTCAGCTAATTATATCCAGATCATCAGTTTCTTTTCCATAATTCTTTAATTCTTTTCCTAACATGTCAAGATTTCTCACTTAAAAACATTTAGTAGATTTCTTGGTTTGTTTTGGTTTTTCACTAATATCTTAGGTTAAAGCTGTGAGTGTGGTTTGTAATAAGGACTATGTGTAAGGCCTTCTCTTTGATTTTTGAAAGAAACTTTTATGGTCTTCTCTCAGGTAACTTTTGGTTGGTTTTTTTCCTCCAGGTGTCATAGCTTCTATAGCAAACGCTACTCCCGGGCCCTCTATTTAGGAGCCAAAGCCATTCAGCTGAACAGTAATAGTGTTCAGGCTTTGCTACTTAAGGGAGCAGCACTGAGGAACATGGGCAGAGTCCAAGAAGCGATAATCCATTTTCGGGAGGCCATACGGCTTGCACCATGTCGCTTAGATTGTTATGAAGGTAAGATAGAAAATATAGGTGAACAGTAGGAATCTGTAGGTGTGCCAGCAGCACTCAGGTGGAAGGTTTTGTTAAGCCAGCACTTCGCAAACTCTGTTGTAGATTAGAATCATCTGGGGGAGCTTTTAAAACTCCTGCTGCCAGGTCCCTCCACAACAAATGGGAAAATACGGGGTTGGGAGAACAGCGTCAGTGTTTTTTTGAAGATCCAGTTATTGCCAGTGTGTAGACAAGTTCAGGAACCACTGCATTAGGTATTTTACATTCATTTAGGGCTTGCACTGGATTGTTCACTTCATACTTTCAGAATCCATTTTTCTCATTCTTCTGGGTTTTGTTGGAGTAGTTGGAATAGATTTTTTGTCCTTTTTTTGTCCCTTCAAACATGTCCATGTGAATCTCCCTGTACCAGGCACTGTGTTAGATTTCTTTGTTATTTCTTTATTCTTTTTCATAGTCATCTTACCTTCGGCTAGAGATATTCCTCATAGGGTAATTCCATATCCATATGACAGTGTAGTTGTGGGAACCAGCCTGTTCATTGTGACCTCCAGAGTGGGCATGATCAGCATCCAGCTTTGTTTTATGTAATATCTTAAATTCATGTAAACTGACCCTAGGAGTTCAAAGGAGCTGTGCCAGCTTCTGCAACATTTGGTGACTCAGTCACAGACATTGAAATAGATCTTACAAAATGCAGTTCCTCCAAAATATATTTTTATAATTATTTAAAAATAAGCCCAGGAGTCTAGTAGTGATTTGCTCTTAACAGGAAGATGAGTTCAAATTTGAAAAATATTATTTGGAAGTTGGGGGAAAGAACAAATCCTGCTTATAGCCTGTGGTGGATTTGTGGGGGAAAGAGGATCATCTTTGTTCTTAAAGAAACTCCAGGAAACCAAGTCTTTGGTTTCAGATTTTTTTTTTTTTTTTTTAAGAATATTTTGGCAATCTTTGTTAAAAGTTAAATTTAGAATGTTATAGCAAAATATGGTCCTCTTGTCCAAACATTATAGATTTTTTTCCCCTTAATGTATGTACATTAAGATACAAAGTTTATTTCCAATATACATTTTTTAGAGGTGGGTTTCCATTTTTTGAAGTGGGGTTTAATGGGCATTTTTAGGTTCTTGCTAACATCAGCTCTGTATACCCAGAGATTATTGGATCCACTAAATGCATAATGAAAACTGGTTGAGGCTGCTGATGAGTGCTTCAGTAGGAACCTGACGCACACAGATTTCATTGTCATATTCAGTGGAATAGAGGTCTTCCTTAAAACTGCTCCTGATAGGTAGAAGACAGAGTAATAGACTGTTAGATTCATGTATTTCTGGTGTAAGGAATTATTGTCCAAAGGCTTCATTCTCTGCCTGTTGTCAATACTTAAGGGCCTTCTGTGGATTTTGTACAGCAGTGTTTAATCTTCATATCACAAAGGACTGCTGGCATATTTGCAGTATTTCTGAGCTCTAGCAGAGTCCTATGGGGTTAGATAGATTTCTGCCTAGAAAACTATACTGAAAAGTGTGAGGTCAGTAGTTGGAATAGTCTGGAGTAGGTTGGATGGTATCACTTGTTATACCGTCTTCACCACTGGGGACCCTGGCAGTCTTCACAAGCACTAAGCCCAGCTGAGGGAGCTGCCTGGAGTCCACACAGTTGTCCTCCCCCAGAGGAGCTGATTCTGTGCCTTGCTCTCTGTGGCTCGTGTGGCTGCTGCGCCATCTTGGAACTGTAACTGCTCTCAAATTAAATTCTTTATCTGGAAACTAACTTCTATAGCCTCCCAGCTACTTTTATAACACATTCCATTCTGCTGCATGCCTGTTTCACCAGAGCTTGGCAATTCAGTCAAATAACCACAGTGCTTGGACAGAAAATGGTTAGAATTGTTGGGCAGAGGTGTTTCCCAATTGGGTAGTGAGGCTTCACAAGCTGTCTTCTCTCAGCTGCCATTTGGAGATTCGGATCATGAATCCTGGTGCTTCTTGCAGTCTCCAGTGGAGCTTTCTGCCTTTGCTAATTAAAAGGCCCTGGGTTACTGAAGGGCATTCTTTTCATTTCCTTCTAAAGTTCCTGTGGGGCTTTAGCTGGGAAGTACAACTACTCAATGATTGCAAATGGCCGTATTCAGAATCCAGCATGTTGCCCTTAAGAGGTAATTTTTGGTTAAGTAACCATAGTATGTGGAAGAGTGTGCACAAATAAATCATGAATATAAATGCTGCTAGGGCAGAAGAGTATGCTGAGAAAGTCTGCCAGGGATTGTGCGGGCTTGGGGTTTAAACTGTTTTTCAGTTTTGATGAGTGCTTTATACCAAAAAGTTCTTCCTCTGTTCTCTCCAACTTTTTGGCATGAAGAGTTGAGAGTTGACTCTTCCCAAAGTGGCCCCATAGGGCATCTCGCTGTGGATGTGAAAAGAGGCAGGAGCTGCCAAACAGTATATTAGTCCATCTTGATTAAGTGCTTTTCATCTAGTTTTAGGAAAGCCCTCAGCAGTTGCCTTTTGAGATAACTTTCATGTTTCAAATGAAAGAATCTTTCTTCCTAGGTTGCTTAACAGTAGGTTCTTTAGTTTGTGCATTCACTTTTGGACTATTCAAGCCCTCCCTTTGAAACCTACGTCTCCAGGCGACTGAACACAGCCAGAGAATGATGACTTGATAAGGGAAAGTGAGGCCGTGGATCTTGCTACGTCTCCAGGCGACTGAACACAGCCAGAGAATGATGACTTGATAAGGGAAAGTGAGGCCTTGGATCTTGGAAATATTATCTCTCACTACTTTAATCTCCTAGCCATGTGACAAACTAATGATTAGTGTACATTTGTTCTTACAACGTTCTGTTGGGCTTCCCACCTGCTGTGGTTTCCTTATGCTTGCTTCCTTCACTAACTGAAGGTGCCTTTGCAGGGCAGCCTTCTTCCACATCCATCAAGTGCTCTGGGGAAGAGCCCTTCTTAGCTATTCCATCAACATTCCCTCCAGTCTAATTTCCCCTGGCCTGCTTTTTGTCTGAAACTTTGTAGGTTTGCAATTTGGAGGGCTGTCAGAGTGGAAGCATAGCTTGGAATGGTAATATGGTTGAACCTCTTTGTGTGTTTTTTTTTTCAGGTCTCATTGAATGTTATTTAGCCTCCAATAGTATTCGTGAAGCCATGGTGATGGCTAACAACGTTTACAAAACTCTAGGAGCAAATGCACAGACCCTTACCCTTTTAGCCACCGTTTGTCTTGAAGACCCAGTGACACAGGAGAAAGCCAAAACTTTATTAGATAAAGCCCTGACTCAAAGGCCGGATTACATTAAGGCTGTGGTGAAAAAAGCAGAACTACTTAGTAAGTGTGTCTTATTTCCTGTCCCATTCATTGTAAAACTTGATCTCCGCTGGACTCCCTAGTGCCAGCTGGTTGCAGATGACCAGACAGGTGTGCCTTTTGCAGCAGGTCTGAACCTGCTTGAATTGATTTATATTTAGCACAACCAAATGGAACTGGCTTAGACCTGCTGCTTGGCTTGCCTCAGACCAGCTGTAATTGGTTGGTACCTGTTCAGCTCAATTTTATCTAGTTTTAGTTGTCCTGAACTACTTTGGGCTGAATGTGACTAATTGGTTTTAACCAGTTTGAACTGTTTTGAGCCATCTGGATTCTCTATGTCTTTTAGCATTGGGTTTTTTTAGTCCTGATTTATGGTGAATTCTTGGGTTTGGGATAGTTTGGCAAATAAAATGCAATTTGGCTTTTTGTTTGAATTAAAGTTAAGAATATGTTTAAAATCAGAACTCAAGCTGTGGATTTCCTAAAGAAATAGAAATTCAGATGCACTTGCTCTCACTTTGTTGCAGTGTCATTCTCTTGAGTATGTGGCAAAAAGATTGTCAGATGTGATCATTGTTGTGGTTTTGTGTGTATGACTAGAGATGGGAATATATTTTCAAAATGTTGAAGTAGGGCAATAAGGTTCTTTTTCTTTTCAGGCAGAGAACAGAAATACGAAGATGGAATTGCTTTGCTGAGGAACGCACTGGCTAATCAGAGTGACTGTGTCCTGCATCGGATCCTAGGAGATTTCCTTGTAGCTGTCAATGAGTATCAGGAAGCAATGGACCAGTATAGTATAGCACTAAGGTAGGCACTTAGCCTCCCATGGGGGAAGGTCGCTGAGGAGGGTACAGGAGGCAGTGAACTATGTAGCAGGAGTTCTGGAAACATATACACATTTTGTGCCACGGTTGAAAGCAGAATAATAATTGTGATAGCAGAAGAGTTATTTGTGAATTAATGACCTCTAAATTTTTTTCTTAAAGTATATTAACAACATTAAAGAGTCGTTTCACTCATAACCAGCCCACACCACTATAACATTCGTGTTCATTTGTACAGTTCATCTTCCTGTCCTTGCTCACACATACATATTTTTATAGGTAGGGTTATACCTAGTATATATTTTATATTCTGCTTTTTCAAATCGAAGTATTGTAAGTACTTTCCCATGTTTCTACCTATTGTAGTGAAGAACTTGAGCTCTGAAGTTTGAATGCTACCTTCACCACCTGTCATCTTGGGCAAGTTACTAACAAATTTCCTTGTCTATATCTATCTACCTTATTAGGTATTAAATAATTGAATAAGAATTAAATGATTATTCCATGTAAAGCTCTTAGCGCTGTGCCTGGTACATAGTAAATACTAAATAAATAGTGGCATTCTTACTGTTTAATACAGAAGTGATTTCTTTGAGGGTTGTCTGTGTGTCTGTAAGGTTATGGTGAAGTGCTGTCTTGAATCGAGTCTGACCACATTCATTTACTTATTCAGCATACGGTTAAGCAGCACTCGGGGGCCTGGCATCTCAGTGATCAGTGGAGATGCTGCGTGTCCAGGAGCTCTCAGTCTCAGACGTGCAGACTGACAATACCACGTGCTGAGTGCTTTCATAGCAGTCTAGAAGGCAAGGTGGGGGTTCAGGGTTTGGGTGAGAACCGTCTGGAAGGTTTCAGAGAAGAAGAGATGTTACAGATCAACCTGCATTTATAAGTGGGAATAGGATTCTAACATGGGCTTTAGCTGCCTTCTGGAAGCCCAGAAGAAAGTGAGAAAATACCAGACTTTCATTAGAGGCAGATTTGCTAGGAATGGGGTGCCTGCTGGCTTGGGAGATGGTCACGAAAGCAAGAGGAAAGATTGCTTAGGAGCAAAATAAATTAATGTTCTGGAGGCTCTCAACTTTGGGGGGAGTTGGCACAAATAATGACTCTTAGCTGCTAAATGTGAATGCCCGGTAGGAATAGCCTTAGGTCCTGGGGTCTAACCTAGGAGTTTGCACATCTGTTCCATGGTATACCATGATGTTTTTGGTTGACTACTGAAATGTTGGTATGTTTAATTATGTCACAAGAACATGGAGCAGTTTTACTTAGACAAAAATAACTTTTTTGTAACTTTGTAGCTCAAAATGTTTAATTATGTCACAAGAACATGGAGCAGTTTTACTTAGACAAAAATAACTTTTTTGTAACTTTGTAGCTCAAAATCCAGTAATGCTTTTAAGAAATTACATTGGGGGCCGAGCCCATGGCGCACTCGGGAGAGTGTGGCATTGGGAGTGCAGCAGTGCTCCCGCCGCGGGTTCGGATCCTATATAGGGATGACCAATGCGCTCACAGCGCTCACTGGCTGAGCGCGGTGCAGCCGGTCTCAAAAAGGACAAAAAAAAAAAAAAAAGAAATTACATTGGAATTTTTCTGTTAACATATGTTTGCCACTTTTTCATTTGTGTTATCTGGTAGCCTTCTCTAGCAGAATGCTAGGGGTAATAGGTGTGAAAAGGTTTAAGAAATTGTGGAGAAAAACTCAAATTGAGAATTCTAAAAATTAGGAAAAGACGCCTTTTTTCACTTCTAGTGGTGGACTCCCTCGATTCAGCCTTGGAAGCCGGAGTTGATTGGAGAGGCCAGGCTTTAGCAGTTTCTCTGTGACGGTGTGGGCATTTCGCTGCCAGGCCAGGGACATGACAAGTCCGCCCGCAAGAAGCAAAGCAGAGATTCAGGCCTCTCCTTTGTTTTGTTGTCCCCTAGTTTGGACCCCAATGACCAGAAGTCTCTAGAGGGGATGCAGAAGATGGAGAAGGAGGAGAGTCCCACGGATGCCACTCAGGAGGAGGATGTGGACGACATGGAAGGGAGTGGGGAAGAAGGGGACCTGGAGGGCAGCGACAGTGAGGCGGCCCAGTGGGCTGACCAGGAGCAGTGGTTCGGCATGCAGTGAGGGGTGGCAGCTCCAGGGCCGCACTGGCCTCCCTGCTCCGAACGCTTCCGTGGACCGAAGGACCGTAGGAGCCCGCCCTCGGGAGGACAGTGACTCAGCGTGCAATCACAGCAGAGCTCTGCTCCTCGCTCCCAAGTCCTGGTTGTGACTTCATTTTAACACTGAGCCTGGCCAGCCTTCCATGCATCTCCATCCTCCCCTGCTCCAGCCAGGGAGGACTGAGGGAGCACTCGGAGGCCCACACCCAAGCCGGGGCTTCTGGGCCAAGAGTGCTTTTTACATAACTTATTTCTAAATCCGAAAGTTCAAGGAATAGACAGTGTCTTGTCTGTGACATGGGTGGGTTGGAAGGAATTTCCCACCATCCCACAGCAAGTACCATCTTCCCAAGTTGGACAACAGCACGGTCGGGCCCTTTTAGAGAGGGATTCCTGTTCCCAGAAGTCATCGTCCTGGGCTGTCCACACTTCCCTAGTAACTTTGCTTCCTTCTTCAATGTTAGTAATGCCTTAAGCTGACAGTTGCTGTTTTGCAGAACAGTTTTCTTATTTGCTAAGGTGGTAACTTGCCTCTGAGCGTGGGCCAACCTGAGCAGCAGGTGGGAGAGAGCATGAACAGAGGTGCACCTGGGGCCGCTCATGAATAAAACTGTTTTGTACTGTCATGGTGTTGGGGTGATCAGAGTCGAAGCCCCTTTATAGACTCTTTTAAGTTTTTGATCTCTTATCTAGAATGTATTGATTCAGCCCCAGAATTATTTGCCATAAATAGACTCCCTATCTTCCCCTGGTATTAGGAACCAGGTACGTTGGAAACCTCAGGTGACACCATGCTGATGCATCATTTGCATTTTTGGGTGGTGAATTTTCCTTGAACCTGAGAGTCTTTGGCCAGATTTCAGACCAAGTCTGCCTGACTCTTTCATGGGGACTCTGAGGTCAGTGTTGGTCAGCTTTCTGTCATAGGCTCAGCCTGGAATGTCTCACTATGGGTGCTCGGATGCTGGGAAGCTGTTCAATCACCTTCTCCCCCTTGTTTCCTAAGATGTGACACCTTTTTAAGTATACAATTCATTGAGGTGAAGGGAGGGAATGTCACAGTTAACCCCAAGTTCTCATTAAAACAAAATTAGTCAAAGGTGTTGCAAAATGTGAATTTGATGTAAATGCAAAGTTAATATCCAACTGTAAAGATGCTGCGAGTGCACAGTAGGAGCTTAGAACATCTGATACCTGCGGTTTAAAATGGGCATAAAGTTACTGTGAAAGTATCAGTATGAGACCCAAAGCCTGGGAGCCATCACTTGATCTGAGCCCAGCAGGCAGTTCAGGTCACGCCGAGTGACCATGTGGCCCATTGGCCTTAGTGCTCTTTCCTGGACACAGCCTCACGTGCTTCCTTGGTGCTATTTAGTTAATGCATTGAGGAAAAAGGCAAAACCTCTCTGCCGTTCCCTGACTTCCCTGACTGGGGAGGAAGCCCAGCCCCATCCCCACCCTATTCCTGCAGGTCAGGATGTGCCTTGGCACCCCAGCCCTTGCGTCACCTTCCTTCAGCACCTCCATGTCCCTCTGCCTTGGCCTGTCCCCCAGCTTTTCTGGGAGCTCCTGGATGGGTGTGGCCCATCCATTCCAGGCCCCTCCATCCCAACAGCACCATGGGCTGGATACCTGGGCGCCTCCCACCTGCAGCTCCAGCCTCAGGGTGACAACTTGGCTGGAAGAGGTGGCTGAAGCTATATTTTTAAAGCATCTCACATAGGACACAGAAAACATTTTTGGTCCACATCAAAGAATGGGAGGGGTTTGAAGAGTGTGCTGAAGATCTTGCATGGCACTGTCACTCTCACAAACCTCATAAGGGCAGGGAGCTGTAGGAAGCAGGGACAGTCAGGCTGCCCAGCTTGGTGGCCATTCCATTGAGCCGTCTTCCAGGACACCAAGCAACCTGAGTAGGGATGCCACCAGTGCCTGCAGTTACCACAGGTACCTTCTGGTGTCTGGAGTTGCACACAGCCAGTATGGGGTGTGTGAACTGAGGTCTGTCATTTCCCCACCTTTCAGATGGTTCAGAGACCTGGCTGGGTTCTAGAAGTGCTGCTGTCCCACTTCTAGAGCTGTGGACCAGTAGGCTAGGCAGTTAGCTTTGCAGCCTCAGCTTCCTTGCCTGCCTGCTGGGGTCAGCGGGGGCGTTCTTTGTGTACACCATCGCCCAGAGAATGCCAGCCTCCTGGGTCACCCTGGGTAGTTGGGGCTCGAGCCCTCCTTCCCATCTCTCCCTCAGGACCCCCAGCTAAGCAGAGGCAGGGGCCAGGGTTGGGGTGCTCCCTGCCCTTGGGCATAGATCTCTCATTCTCCGCCTCTGAACCCCCCACTGGGTGCTGAGGACCGACAGGTGTGGCCTTTACTCAGGGCTGGTGGCAGAAGTTTGGGGCCCACACTCCTGCCTCTGAATTTGTCCTCAGGGAATGAGGCCAGCTTCCACCCAACTCTGGAACCCTCCAATCTGAGCAAGCTTTTCACCCACGCAGATTCCCAGACCCAGCACCAGTCTTCAATTTAAATCCAAGGCCAGGAGCTGGCATCTTTAATCCCGTCCCACCTGACTTCCTACTCTAAGCAAGTCTTCCCTGGACCAAATACTGAGAAACCTGGGAGGGGGGGCACAAGGGTCCCGGAAGCTGCAGACCTGACCCTCTACAGCTGCGGTGGGTGGGAGAACTGGCCATGACAGGCCCCCCTGCTTGCTGCCTTCCCAGCCTGCACTGGCTCACTTGGGCAGCAGGCACCACTTCCCAGAGCTTGCAGCAAGCCCCTCATGGCCAGCTCTCGGGCCACACTCAGGCGTGCTTGGCAGCCTCCAGGCACCGCCTGCTGCACAGCAGCCACGTCCCTGCTGGTGTAAGGTAGTGAGGCTGGACTGGACACGCACCTCCCTGCAGCCTCCCAGGACAGCAGCCATGGCCAGGAATTCCTGGCATTGGGGGGGCCCATTGAAGTAAGTGCCTTACTAAGGTTTTCCACTTCCTGCAGGAGCCTCCCTGCCTTGGAGCAGCAGGAGGGGTCCCAGCTGCCACCTCCCCTGTTGGGGCACAAAGGGCAGGCTTCTGTCATCTGCCTGGGCAAGCTCAGCAGACCTGCCCCAGCTGCCCCTGGGCTGCCACCAGCTGAGGCCAGGGTGTGGGGTTTTTCCAGGTTGCTGTGAGAGATGTCAGTTGTTGGCAGCCCAGAGCGTCACTTATTTCACAAACACACAGTACCAATGATGCCAGGAATAAGGCAGAAGCCCACAAGTCGGCCTCCTTAGCAGCCATGAAAATATTAATTTTTAAATAACATTGGTTAGAACGCACTGTTGTAACACCAAGATCAAGGGTTCAGATGGCTGCACTGGCCAGCTGCCATAAATAAATGACTGAATCAAGGGTTTGGATTCCTGCACTGGCCAGCTGCCATAAATAACTGAATGAATGAATAAATGAATAAACAAATAGAATACCCTTGTGCATTGCTGATGAGGATGTGAAATGGTGTGAAAACAGTGGAAATGGCGTGGAAAACATGGCAATTCAGAAGATTAAACAGGATCACCCTGTGATCCAGCAATTCCACTTCTAAGTATATACCCCAAAAGAATTGAAAGGGGCAAGAACAGATATTTGTACACTTGTGTTTGTGGCAGCATTATTCACAATAGCCAAAAGGTGGAAACAAACCAAGTGTCCGTTGATAGATGAATGGATAAAGTTTGGTACATCAATGCAATAGAGGGCCGGCCTGGTGGTGCACTGGAGAGTGCGCCGCTTGGGAGTGCAGCGGCGCTCCCGCCGAGGGTTCGGATCCCATGTGGAGACCGGTTCCCGCTAACTGGCTGAGCGCGGTGCGGGAGCAACACCGAGGGTTGCGATCCCGTTGCTGGTCCCCGGTACAGGTGCGACACCGAGGGTTGCGATCCCGTTACCGGTCATTAAAAAGGAAAAAAAAAAAAAAGCAATGGAATATTATTCAGCCTTAAAAAGGAAGGAAAGTCTGACACATGCTAAAGCATGGATAAACTTTGAGGACATTATTCTAAGTGAAAGAGACCACCAAAGGACAAATACTGTGTGACTCCTCTTATTTGAGGTACCTGGGGGTCATCAAATTCTTAGAGACAGAAAGTAGATTAGACGTCACCAGGGGCTGGAGGAGGAGGGAATAAGTTGTTACTGAATGGAGATAGAGTCTCAGCTGGGGAAGATGGAAAAGTTCTGTGGCTGGATAGTGGTGATGGTTACAAAACAGTGTGAATGTACTTAGTACACTGAAGTGTTCTTAAAAATGGTTAAGGGCCGGCCCGGTGGCGCACTTGGGAGCGCGGTGGTGCTCCCGCCGAGGGTTCGGATCCCACATACAGACCGGCCGCTCACTGGCTGAATGGGGTGCGGGCGCGACACTGAGGGTTGCGATCCGTTGCCGGTCACGAAAAAAAGACAAAAAGGAAAAAAAAATGGTTAAAATGGTAAGTTTTATGTACTATATATCTTACCACAGTGAAAAAATGGCCTGTAATCCTACCATCCAGATAACCACTGTTAACACACTTAATTTACGTGAAATACCGTATGTATTTGTAATATATATGTTATATAAAACTACACATGGTTTAAAAATTCAGATGAAGAGAGGTACAAAATTAAAAATACATTTACTAGGGCTGGCCCGTGGCTCACTTGGGAGAGTTTGGTGCTGACAACACCAAGTCAAGGGTTAAGATCTCCTTACCAGTCATCTTTAAAAAAAACAAAAACAAAAAAACATTTACTTCCCAATCTCTACTGAATTCGTGTTTCTCCCCAAATAAGTTGTTTCTGGTTCTACCTTTAGAAAAATAGTTTGTGGGCCGGCTCGTGGCTCACTCGGTAGAGTGCGGTGCTAATAACACCAAGGCCCCGGGTTTGGATCCCACATAGGGATGGCCAGTTTGCTCACTAGCTGAGTGTGGTGCTGACAACACCAAGTCAAGGGTTAAGATCCCCTTACCGGTCATCTTTTAAAAAAAAAAAAAAGAAAAATAGTTTGTGCTTTTACATAGTATAAAGAGCATACTCAAAAGGTCATGCTGTACACAGAAAGATGCCTGCCGGTGTGGTCACTGTGCCTTTCGCTCCTTTGGACAGTGCCACAGAATCACATTCTATGGATGGAATGATTTCTGTCACTTTTTTGCTGTTGGTGGACGTTTATTTCCAGTCTTATGTGTAATTATTACAGTCTGTGCTGTCATGAACATATTTTGGCATAATATTCAAGGATATGTGAAGTCAAGTTCCTTGTAGTGAAATTGTGTGTGCGTGCGTGCGTGCGTGCGTGCTTGCGTGCGTGTGTGTGTGTGTGTGTGTGTGTCAGTCAGCTGGCCAGTATGGCAATCCAAACCCTTGACCTTGGTGCATTAACGTTTTTCATGGGTGCTGTCAGATTACTCCCACCAGTAGGGAGAGTGCTGATGTTCCTGCACCTTTGCCAACACCGGTACCATAAAGCACTTTAGTTTTCACCAGTCTCAGATGGGAGAAAACTCCATAGCTTTGATCTGTTTCAGCTGCTGTTTCTTGAGTGCTCATCTGGGCCAGACCATGAGGCAAGCCCTTTGCCCAGTGATCATCCCCAGCCTTCCACCCCTGAGGTTGGAAAGGAGGAGTTAATCCCATTTCTTACATGAGCAAACTGAGTCTCAGGTAGATGCATTGTCTGATTTTGTCTGCCCAAGGCCTCTGGCCCTGAAGCTTTACTATGGTCTTGACCATAATCTGCTCAAGAGAAAGCAGCCCGCCCTAAGCATACCCTGCTGTCGCTATGGTCCTCAGCCTTGCTGGATTTAAAGGCTGCCAGACACACAGTCTGGCAGGGGCAGTGCTGTCACAACGAAGTTCTTGTGGGCCACTTAAATCTTCCAGTGTCTGTCTTTATAAACAACCCTCTGGTGACCTCCTTTGTGCTCACAACTTTTTCCTTCTTTGGGTAAATTCTCAGCAGGGGGATTTCAGAGAGAAAGTAGTTATCTTTTTTGGAACATTCAAGGGGGCTGGCTGGATTGTCTTCTCTGTGCAGCAAATCTGTAAGCCCAGACTGGACCTCTAGCCTTTCCAAAACCCTCCCCTCGCTGTGGCCTCCCCCAGCTGCCCCAGTTTACCTAGGGAGCCCATCAGTGGGCTTCAGGTTAGGGGTGAACCAGGAGCTCTCCAGTCTCCGGAATGCCCACCCTCTTCCTCTCACTGGAACTGGGAGCTGGGTGGACTCTGATAAAGTCCTCTGAGACCTCCACCACAGCTTCCTCAGGCCTATGGGATTGGGGGCCCCTTCCCCTTGCCTGGTTCTGGGGTTGGGAGGTTGTTTCTTGGACTGGGGTCAGATCTCCCCTGCTCGAGGGCTGAGGGAGACTGTGTGCTTGGTGAGGTTTTGTGTGGTGGGAGGAGGGGGAGTGCTGGATGCTTGTGTCATTCCTGAGTCCCCTCCTTCCTCCAGTGCCCCCTCAGAGGTATCCCACTCTCTGCACCAGGAGGGTTGAGCCTCAGGAAGGGAAGACTTCTCTCTTCCATGCCTCTTCTCTCTTCCTAGCCTCAGACCTGTGGCCTGTCATGAGCTACTCCCTTGGCCTCTCTGTGTCTTCATGTTCCTTTGGCACAGGATTCAGAGTTGAGACCCCTCTCCCTGTCTTCAGGTGTCGGTATAACCTGGCAGGGATGTCAGCACTTGGAGCCCTGGAGTGGGGAATGTGGGTGAGGCATGGCCCCTGGGGGTCCTTGTTGGAGTCCACATTGTCTGTGGATAGGAGCCACACCTCTGCCCTGCAGGCTGGGTCCCCTTTGGCTTCATCAACAGATCTGCCCCGAACCCTTCTCAGTGCTGGGCCTAGTCCTTCATGGGCCTGAGGCCCAGTGAAATGATTTTTTAAATTTTTTGGAACGTTATCCACCCACGAAGTCAGTCCACCAGCCCCTTAGCCCACAGGCCCATCTCCCATATCGGTCCCTGCAGGGCCACAGGGATTTAGTCCAAGAATTGGGTGGGTATCACAGCGAGCAGGAGTCTGTCCTTAGGGTGGTGTCCAGACTGGAGCCCCATCCTCGATGGGCCCTCAGCACCCTGGCTGCACCTGTGCTCACTGTGACTCTGTCCAGAATGGCGGGTATATGCACAAGCCTTGTGTTGACATGGGGCACAGCTTCTGTCATACTAGGGGAGGCCCAGGACTGTGTGGAGACTCCTAAGGATACCCAGGAGACTGGCCTCTGCTTGGAACAATGCTGCCAGTAAGGCCAGGCCAGACCTTGCCCAGAGACCGCACAAGTATTTTTTTATTCATTTAATAAAAATGTGAAATTTGGGGCCGGCCTGGTGGCGCACTGGATAGTGCGCCGCTTGGGAGCGTGGAGGCGCTCCCGCCGAGGGTTCGGATCCCATGTGGAGACCGGTTCCCGCTCACTGGTTGAGCGCAGTGCGGGCGCAGCACTGAGGGTTGCGAACCCGTTGCCGGTCCCTGGTACGGGCGCGACACCGAGGGTTGCGATCCCGTTACTGGTCAGTAAAAAAAAGACGAAAAAGGAAAAAAAAATGTGAAATTTGTGAAATATAGCATGCATGAATATAGCAGTATACGATAACGTACATACTGTGTGTGCGTGCGTGCTGTGTGTGTGGCTGGCCAGTACAAGGACCCAAATCCTTGACATTGGTATTACAAGGTGGCAGTAACCATCTGAGCTAACAGCCAGCTCCTCATATGTAGTGTTTAAATAACCACAGACAAAACACATGTACACGCTACCCAGGTCAAGAAATAGAACATTTCCATCACCCCAGAAGTCCCCTGTGTGCTCAGACCTGGTTCCATCCCTCCTGCCCTCCTCTGCTCCCCACCCTTGCCAGAAGTAAGCATGATTCTAAATTTTCTTTTTATATTTTATTTTTTGACCCTGGAAATTGTGTGAACCTTGGGTAAATAACCTCAATTTTTTCACCTGTAAAATACCTGTACTGTTTGTTATTCCGTTGTTTTGTGTTTAGTTTTACCTTGTTTTTATCATAAACAACACATTTGTTTTTTCTTGAACTTAATGTAAGTGGTTATGTTGTATTTATTTTTCCATGATTATCTTCTACTTATTTAAAAAATTGATTCATATTAATTCTACTGTAACTCACTATTTTATCAATAGACTATTTTTTTTTTTTGTCTTTTTTCGTGACCAGCAATGGATCGCAACCCTCAGTGTCGCGCCCATACCG
>NW_007726715.1:138486-140793 GCF_000696425.1 Galeopterus variegatus
GCAGTCTCCCGAGTGAGCCACCGGGCCGGCCCAATAGACTATTTTTAATAGACTTTATTTTTAGAAGTTTTAGATTTATTTGGAAAAATTGAGCAGAGTGCAGAAAGTAACCAAATATTCCCTCCACATCTTGTATCTTCCCCACCCCCCACCCCCCCCTTTTTTTTTGTCAACTGGCCAGTACAGGGACCTGAACTCTTGACCTTGGTGTTATAATCACTGTGCTCTGACCAACTGAGCTAACTGGCCAGCTGTGTTTCCCCTTTTATTAATATCTTACATTACTATGGAACATTTATTCCAATTAATGAACCAATATTGATACATTATTATTAACTAAAGTACATAGTTTATTCATTTTTCCATAATTTTCCCCTAATGTCCTTTTTTTTGTTTTAGGGACCACATTGCATTGTCACAATGTCTCCTCAGGCTCCTCTTGGCTGTGACAGTTTCTCAGGCTTACCTGTTTTCGAAGACCTTGACAGTTTTGAGGAGTACTGGCCAGGGTTTTTTGTAGGATGCCTCATACATTTTTCATTGCTAAACAATATTCCATTATATGGATAAAACATGCATTTTATTAATTCTGCCATTGATAGACATTTTGATTGTTTTTAGTTTTTTGTTTCAAACAGTGCTGCTATGTGTTTTTTCCTAGTGTGCACGAGCACACATTTCTGTAGGGCTACACTCAGGAGTGGACTTGGATCTAGGGTGTGTGCCTTTTCAGTTTTACTAGATATTGTCAAACTTTCCCCAAAGGAGCAGTACAAATTGACATGCTCACCGGCAGCACTTTATTCCACTTCTTCAACAGCATTGGGCATTATCAAACCTTAATTTTCTCCAACACAGTGGGTATGAGATGACATAGTGATTGTAATTTACCTCTTTCTATTTTGTAATTAGATTGAACATCGCTTCATATATTTAGGAATGATTTTGAAGAGAAATAATGTCCTCTTCTGTGAAATTCCCTTTTTTTGGCCCACATTTCTATTGGGTTATCTTTTTTCTTATTAATTCATAGAAGTTCTTTATATATTGTAGATATAATTCAGAATATGAATTGCAAGTACCTTCTAGTTTGTGACCTTCCTTTTCATTTTCTTTAGAGTATCTTTTTATTAACAGGAGACCTTAACTTTAATGTAGTTGAATCTTCTTTTTTGTGGTTGTTTTCTAATTCTTAAGAAATCCTTTCTTTCTCAAGGTCAAAATAAATTCTATATATAGATTCTGTATGTATAATTTGAGGCAGGGATCCAATAGATTTTTTAAATTTATTTTTAAACATGAGAACAGCCAATTATTGAAAAATTGCTTACTGGGGCTGGCCTGTGGCTCACTCGGGAGAGTGCGGTGCTGATAACACCAAGGCCACGGNAAAAAAAAAAGAAAAATTGCTAACTTTTCCCACTAAACTATAACGTCAGCTGTGTTGTAAATCAAGCATTCATAGATACGCGCCTGTTTCTGAGCTCTCTCTTCTGTTCAATTCGTCAGTTTTTCTGTCCCAGCACCAGTAACTGCAGTCTTAATTAATATAGTTTTATAATAATTACTAATATTTGAAGGGGCGGGATCCCTAGCTTTATATCTTAGCAGTGTCTTGGCTATTCTTAGCTCTTTGTACTTCCATATGATTGTTAGTATCAAATAGTCTAACATATTTTTTAGTAATAATAATGATGATAATAAGTTTGAGCAATTTTCAGAAAGGCATACTGTGAAATTTCTCCATCTTGCCTGCATTCTCCTAGTTCTCTCCCCAGAAGCAACCAGTTACTACTTTCTTGTCTATTTTTCCAGAATAGACATCCCATAAGCTTATGTGTATACCAACCCCTTTTTGTATTTGCATAGTTCATCAGCAGAGTACATTCAAAAAGTCAAGTCTCAGCTTTCAATGAAATCTGTTTAACAATAGGTTATGATTTATAAATATTATATATAAATATAAACTTCATACAGCAAATCACAAATCAAGGCATTTTGAGTAGTTTTCAAACTTACAAAGTAAATTTTATAATTTCTACTAATTTTGATGGACAACCAATTTAAACTTCGCCAGCTCTCACTAGCTGATTACTGGACATGTTTTTCTCTCTTCCTGTTGAAGGGAATCATGTTAAAAATACAGATCGCTTTTCAAATTAGGAACATCTGGAGCATGCTAAAGTCACTCAGAAACAGAGCAACAGGAACAACATATTTAATATATTCTTATGATGTTATTATTATTTTTTTTTTAAAGATGACCGGTAAGGGGATCTTCACCCTTGACTTGGTGTTGTCAGCACC
>NW_007726715.1:141789-143294 GCF_000696425.1 Galeopterus variegatus
TTTTCAAATTAGGAACATCTGGAGCATGCTAAAGTCACTCAGAAACAGAGCAACAGGAACAACATATTTAATATATTCTTATGATGTTATTATTATTTTTTTTTTAAAGATGACCGGTAAGGGGATCTTCACCCTTGACTTGGTGTTGTCAGCACCACGCTCACCCAGTGAGCTAACCGGCCATCCCTATGTGGGATCCGAACCCGTGGCCCTGGTGCTATCAGCACCGCACTCTGCCGAGTGAGCCACAGGCCGGCCCGTTATTATTGATTTTATTTGGGCTTGAATCTATCATCTTATCCTATTTGTTCTAATTTTTTAGGTTTCTTTCTTTTTTCCCTCTTTTTCCCCTTCTCTTAGTATGTTAGTTTTGCCTGTTTCTGTTTTTTAGTGGTTTTATAGTGGTTATACAACGTGCTTATTTATTGTATCCACACTTAAAGTTAACCGATGTCTTTACTGTCCTCTTGGATGACAGAAGCCTTCAAATCACTTAAACTTTTTACCTCTGTCCCCATCTGGAATTTCCCTTAGTGTGGATCTGCTGGTGAAGAACTGTCTGAAAATATCTTAATTTTACCGATTCTTTAAATACTGTGTATTTTCTCTAGGTTCCCTTTCATTTCTTTCATCCCACTGTTTTCTGCCTTCCATTGTTCCTGTTTTGAAGTTAGCATTAGTTTGTCACACCTTTGAAGGTAATTTTTTTTTCCCTCTGCTGCTAAGATTTTCTCTTTCGTTTTCTACAGTTCAGTATACTATGTCTAGGGCTGTATTTCTTTTTATTTATCCTGTTTGGGATTTGTTAGGATTCCTGCATTTGTGGATTGCTGTCTTTTATCAGTTCGAGAAAATTCTCAGGCATTTTCAAATAATACCCCTCTTATACTCTCTCGTTTTCTGAAGTTACAATGAAATGTATATTTGACTTGGCCACCTTTCTCAGTCTATCTTCTAGATATTTTAACCTTTCTTCCATATTTTCCAGCTATCCTTCCCCCTTCTTTCTGCTGCATTCTTGTTAATTTCACCTCATCTGCCATTTTATTCATCATTTTGCTGTATACACTCTGATACCACATCCATCCATCAAGTTTTTAATTTTGGTGATTGTACTTAAACTTTTTGTTTTTGATGACCTTGACAGTTTTGAGGTGTACCGGTCAGGGATTTTTCTTTTGGGATTGTCAGATGCTTTCCTGGTGATTATACAGAAGATTGTTTTGGGAGGAAGACCACAGAGACAAAATGCCATTCTCATCACTTCAGATCAAGGGTACATGCTCTTATGATGAGATCACCTGGCTGAGGTAGTGTTTGTTAACCCTGACCGCCTGGCTGAGGTAGTGTCTGTCAGGTTTCTCCACTGTCAAGTTACTCTTAAAAAACAACAACAACAAAAAAAAGATGACCGGTAAGGGGATCTTAACCCTAGACTTGGTGGTGTCAGCACCACACTCTCAGAAGTGAGCTAACCAGCCATTCCTATATAGGGATCGGAACCC
>NW_007726715.1:143629-153642 GCF_000696425.1 Galeopterus variegatus
TGTCAGCACCACACTCTCAGAAGTGAGCTAACCAGCCATTCCTATATAGGGATCGGAACCCATGGCCTTGGTGTCGTCAGCACCACACCAAGTGAGCCACAGGCCAGCCCACCAAGCCACTCTTTCCCCATCCACTCTGTGTATACTCTGGAAGGAAGTCACTGCACAGCGCACACGTAAGGGGTCGAGTTAGGATGCTCCACCTTCTTGAGGGCAGATTATCTACATAAATTACTTGGAATTCTTATGCCTAGATCTCTAGTTTCCCCCATTCATTTTATTTATAAAAATATGGACTCATGACATTTATTTTATACCTTGGATTATAATCCAATACTACATTGTTTTCAAATTTCTCCAGCTTTGGCTGTCTCTGTATTTTCAGTTGGACCTTGTGTCCCTTTGACATACCCCCCCCCCTTTTTTTTTGGCTGCTGGCATAACCCCATTTTTGATGTTTTTAAGCACTTATTTCTGGCACTACAGTATTCTCTGGGTATGCATCATTATTATCTTCTGCCCCACACCTAGAATCGGCCATTTCTCCAAGGAGCCCTAATTTCTTTTACTGGAGAATGGTACTAGAAACCTAAAACTGGGAGCTAAACGTGCTCATTGCTATTGGGCTGTCCTTACTCTTTGCCCTCTCAACTGAGTGCAAAGATGTGTGTGCTCACCTGCGCATATGCACATCACTATCAATATTTTCATATGGAACCATCTACATCAATATGAAGCTAAACATGAGTTCATCCTGGTGTCTCCAACTCTCACTGCCACACGGACTGCTCTAGCCTTCTCCCATTAGCTTCTCCCCTTGCTGCTTCTGTAAACTCCTACTCTGACAAACCTGGCCTCCACCATCTGCCATCTATACTCCAGCATTTTGTTATTCTCAGCAACCACCATTACTAGAAACTGTTAGCTTCCTCCTATTTTTTAAAACAAATGGTAGAATATTGCTCTGCACTTGAATCATTTCCCTGGGCAGAAAACATAAACTGGACATCGTTTCTTGCTGGAACATTCAGGTATAACTTATCTATTTTGAGGACTGCAAAATAATCCACGGAAGGCATCCAGATTATTTCCAATATTTTGCTGCAGCAATGTTGCAGGGATTATACTTGTTTTTGTAAACATACGGGAAGATTCATTTAAGTGAAGTGCTTGATCAAAGGGTATGAACATTTAAAAATCTGATATTGTCCCTTTGCCCTCCAGAGATTGGGCCTCCAGTCTTCTCACCATCAATCAGTGTTGGAGTATCTGTTTCCTAATGCCAGCTGCAAAGGATAGATCAGTATCAAATTTTTCCATCTTTGCCAATCATATGTGAAAGAAATTAGCTTTATTATATGCATCACAAATATATTTTCTTGACACTAGGGAGGTGTATTCTATTCAGAAATTTTACATTTTTATATAGTCAATTTATTATTCCTCATCCAGGATTTTGTGTTATGCTTATAAAGGCCTTTCCTCTTCTATGTTTTCTCCTAGTATTTTATGGTGTAGTTTAAAAAAAGAATCTCAGGGGCTGGCCAGTTAGCTCAGCTGGTTAGAATGTGGTGCTGATAATACCAAGGCCCAAGGGTTCAATCCCTGTAATGGCCACCAGCCCCAGGGGAAAAAAAAAAATTTTTTTTTTTGCATTTTCCATCTGATCTGTATTAGAAGTATCTCTCCATTACTACAGTCTCCAAACTTTTGAGGGCTGCTGACAACTGAGTGGAGTCTTAGCTTTCTTAATCACACTGACTAGTAAGGCCTTGTGTTTCTTGTTTCTTTAAAGACCCACTGGTGTCACACTCATCCCTGAGGGGCAAGGAGCCAGGGTGGGACTCTTATAGTATTTCACACGAGTGGACCTTCTACCACTCTGCTCACTTACCCACAAAGTCAAGTCCAAGAAATTCCTGTCCCCTGCACCCACAAGAGGGTAGAGCTGCTCTGCTCATCCCGAGCCTCCCTGCGTCCCACAGAGGTGCAGGCGCAGAGCTGGAGGCCCTCAGTGCCCATCACCCGCCCTCCCACAGGAGAACAGCCAACAACATGCTGAGGATTTACCGTAGAATAGATTTATTTACCTGAAACCATGTCTGTGCAATCCTTATTAGCACAGAAAGAAACAAACTTATCTCTATTTACAGTCTAAAGTCAAACATGCGTTGTGATAAACTGACGTTTAGCATTTTATTAAGATAAATGCATCACAATATTTGTATTGCACCAACATCTGTCTACTGCTTCTGATTTCATTAAATAAATTACATTTAATACAGTGTGAAATTGCTATCTGCGCACTCAAAAAATAACCGGAAGCTTACATTTTAACCATTCAACACCTGTAGTGTTTCTAATGAATTTATAAATAAGCAAACTGTACAGGGCCAATTAAAAAGTAGCATATTTCAATGTCACTGTAGAGAAATCTGGCTACTTACAACTGAAGGCATGCATTACAATAGAATATTGTACATTTACACAAGCTATGACATTTTGCACAGAGAAATGTGGAGACTTGGCTGATGGTTTCTAAGTTCTTAGATAAGGTTTTGGAACCTCATTCTTCTTGTAGCAAAGAATCCAAACTTCTCTGGAGAGGCTTTCTGATTCATTAAGCTAAATTGTACATTTGTAGTTATGATTTTGATTTAAAAGCTAAAAACCCCATTGGTAATCCACATTTCCTCCACATAACACACAATGAGTTGGGAACTTTTTTCTACTTTTCTCTTTCCCCAACATCAATCATGCAGAGGGTTGGTAGATGTGTTGCTAAAAACGCACATGCACGCAACCGAACACCCTTACATTTCTGCAAAATGGTTTAGGAAGCGGTTACTCCAGTATTGCTGAAAAGGAAAGAGAGAGGATATCAGCTTCATGAAATACGGGGAGGAAATGTTAGAATAACTAAGATGAAGATCAATAGTGACAGATGAAAAGAAATATTCAGCTTGATCTTTTAAGATTAAGACCAGCATTTCTGATTAACTGTCCCTGAGGTGCTGCCTACACTGTCACATCTAGAAGCACTGGTACAGTGACACACAGCCCTCGTGTCATCTGGCTACAAAGGCCACCCCTGCCTTGCAGGAAAATGACACGAGGCAGACACTTTAATTTCAGGCGTAAGAGCAGTGAGGTGGGCGAGAGAAAGCAAGGTCTGTGTTAGCAGTGCAGGGGAGATAAGTGGAGGGGGTGGTGAGCAGCAGCAGCAGTGCAGAACCTCCCAGCCCACTCTCCCCCTTCCCTCCTGGGCAGCCCGCCTCTGGGCGGCATGCCCAGCTCTTCCCAGCCCTGAAGGGTAACCACTGGACCTGGCTGCTTGTCATCCTTCCCTTTCAGTAAAGAAGGCTGAAGGCTACCCTTATCGGTAACTGCACGGGGTGGCTTGGCAGAATTCAGTGGTTGAAGTCAAAGAGCAGCCAATGACTTAGCTCATGGCCCTTGCAGACACGCTCTGGGCAGTGGTGAGGTGCTTGGCAGCCACAGAGCTAATGCTGTGGTCTCGCATATTCCTGAGGTTTGCCCACCTCATTCATGGGCTCAGGGCCCAGTTGGAGGGTGACGTGAGAGCAGCTGCCTGCAAGGGACACTGGCCAGGTGCCCTGCTTGTCTGAGAGCTCACCTAGCTCTTACGACAGTTCCTTCCAGAATGGATCACCCACATTTTGCAGAATGAGCTGCTAGAGTGGTACCCCAGATAGGGATGTGAGACTGCTGGTCTTCTGGGCAGAGGGCAAAGCTCTGTCATAGAGGACAGTCAAGGCCTGGGGCAGCAAAAAGCAACACTGATGGGATGGCCTTCAGCCCACCTGCTTATCAGCAAGGAGCTTGGAGCTGAGTTTAATGCTAGAGCTGTCCAACAGCAGGTGCATGGTGGGGCTGAGGTGACAACGCCTGTTCACTTACTGCTGTCCTTTCCTGGGGGTGCCAGGTGAGGACAGGGCTGAGCACCTGCTACCTTACTGCAGCATGGAGGCCTACAGCCAGGGATGTGCCCCAGATCTTGATGCTGGGCCTGTGCTTTGTGAGTAGACTCAGCTGAGAAAGAGCAGATGCTGGTAAGTTTTCAACCAGCAAAGCTGTAGTCACAAGAGACCAAGCAGCCCACCTCAAGGCGGCAGTACTACTCCCAGCTGTCTGTGTCGAGGGAAGTGGGTGCCCAAACAGCTGAAGGGGCTTGCGGCTGAGAAGCCACAAGGCAGCGGCCAGTCCAGGGCCATCTGGGGACACACACGTCTCCTCCAATAGCCCATAGCATTCAACTTTTTTTTGTAAAGGCCACTAAATCAAGGAACTGAGTCAGGAAAAATTGACTATCTGGTTAATTTTGTTTCCATTGAATGGTGCACCCCCAGCAAACTCAGACGCACTGTACCAGGATGCAGCCTGATGCACTCCTTGCATTTGATTCCCCTAACCCATTTTTTTCTATACCTTATGATGCCCAAACTGCCAACATCTACCCCCAGCCTCCAGCATCCTCTGCCAGGCAAACCAGCCTCCCTCCCTGAGAGCTGCTGCTCCCCACAAGCAGCCCTGGAGGCCTTGCAGTGAACCCGACCAGGACCGTGCTTTCAGAGTCAGTCCCTATGCTCCACTTCCATTTCCTTAAACTTGGACCTCTGAACTTGGCAGCACCTTGTCCTGCTTGCCACTCCTTAACTTCTCCCCAAACTCCAAGTATCTGCACCACATCTTCTGGCCATCACAATAACTAGAGCCTGAGCACCTTCACGAGAACAGTTGGGGACTCACAAGAGAGGGGGGAGCTGCTGCCACCTAGACCCCCTTCCCCGGGCTAGCGATTAGGCTGGCAGTTTTGGGGCTGAGCAGAGCCATGCCCTAATAACTGCTTCAACATACCCTGGAGAGATAAGACAACTCTTAGCCACAAAGAACGTGACCCAGAAAGGTAAAAAAACAGGTGGCCTATTTAAGACAAACCTACTGATGCTCAAGTTCACTGGTTCACAGTTACTGCTTTCACTAGCTTTTTGCTTTTTAATGAACAAAGTAGCAATGTTCTGGGATGATTCCTTACAGTAGCAAGGATCAAAAAGATCAAAAGCTCCATCTCATGTTTTTGTGAATCCCCATTTTGGCACTAGAGGAGAGACAGCCCCTTCAGCCTGCCAGTCTGGCCAAAAGTGAGTCTCTCCCCGCCAGGCTTCTGCCTGATGTGGCCCCTCCCCCAAATCTTGCTAAACCACTGTCCTAGGCAGTGAGTGGAGTCTACGGGAACCACACCTCCATCAGCTGATGCTACGCCTGCATCTCCCATGCTGTCCAGTGGTCACAGGCATATGTACCCCCACTGCTTTTGGGGCATCTCGGAGTACAGCAGCATCTGACACAAGGGGACTTATTGGTTAGTGTCAGTCACCTCATTTGGTGGCAGTCATCTTTAGGCTAAAGCATCCAAATTCCAGGGAAGAAAATACTCACGTTAGTTGATGGATGTTGGAAGGCATTGGAGGAAAATACCACAGTTAGGACTGTTAATGATTTATACACTGTTGGTAAGACCGATCTTGAACATGCACAAACATTGATCATAGTAACGATGATGGTGGTTAGTTCCACATTCAAATAAAAATAGTTCTATACAATATGTTCATTTGGTCATGTGCTATTTACAGATTTTACAAAACACACACACACACACACACACACACACACTCACTCACTCACTCACTTGCCCTTACGTTCTCTACACCAGGCTAGAACAGGCCAGCAGAAACTTTCATAAAATGTATTACCACAAATGACAAATGGTACTATACATTAAAAAATGAAATTCCTACAACTACCTATGCAGCAGAACAGGATCCTTCTTCCTCTCAAGCACAGTAAAACTACAGTTCTGAACTAAGAACTTGAGAAAGATGGACATATCTATTAAACAGTTCAAGGTAAGCCACTTAAGAGTTAAAAACAAGGCAGTTATTTCTCTCTGTCCATTTAAAATGTTTTATTTTTCTTTTTAAACTAGATTGTGAAATGCCACTGAAATAGGCAATGTTGGCAAAACAATGTCTGTTACAATAAAATACATTAGACATTTAAATAAATAACCTTAAAAACTATGTGAAGGGACATAAACCCAGTCAATTGAATCTGGAACAATGTTTTCTGCACAAGCGAGAACAGGCATACCTCTCGTTAAGACTGATGTAAACAGAACCATCAAAAACCCACAGAAAAAGCGGAGTGGAGCGGGGGTAGGGGTAGGGGTGGGGTGAATGGAGGGCCAAGAGGGTGAAGGGTGTGGCAAACCAAAAAATGCTGACTGAGGTAGCAGGACTCTGCTCAGTGCAGAAAAATTGGCTTATGAATAAAAATTAGACTGTGATATCAAATTAAATCCAGATAATCATGCAAGACACAATACATGCTATTTAGTTTTAGAAAAAAACACACATGTTCATTTCCTAAAATCTGCTGCCAATTAATTTGCTGACAATGTCTGCTGGCTCAACTATTTTTTTTATACAAGGATGAGTATTAAACAGAACACTGTACATGCTTTTTCATCTACAAAAAAATATTTGCATAAAATAGTGTTAGTTCTCTGTACATGTCAATGGACACTTTAATTATGTGTATAAAAAAGGAAAAATCTCGCCCCACTCGAGTCAGAAAAAGCAAAACAAAATCTAGAGTATGAAACCTCCGTCACCAGCCAATATGTTCATGTGAAAATTCAGCAGAAAGACAGTTGCTTTAAACAATAAAAAATTAATTGGTTAAGTTAAACATCTTCTTTATGTAAAACTGTCAGTCAAGACCAGAACATATCACTAAAGTTAGTGTCTGTGCTATAGACCCAGATCACCAGAGGCATTATGAGCAGTACAAATGGCCAGGAAATCCCATCGGTGCATGCCGAGAGTGAGCAGGATTTGGTGGCAGGCTGCACACACTCTTTACCAGGTTCCAGGTAGTTGCGGGCCACAAACTTCAGTGTCTCGTCCATGAGAATCACAGGCAAAGAGATTTTCAGCACCATCAGCCACTGAGTCACATTCAGTGGTGTGATCTGGAAGATGAGCTGAAACGCAAGAACAAGAAGCCTTGTCAAGCTTCCAGACTGGCTAGAAAGGAGGCAGCTGGTCCCCAGCCCAGGGTCCCATGATCACTTACTGGCAGGGGTTCTACATAAAGGATCAGGAAGTGGAGCGACATGGACAGGCAGATGGAACCCACGAGCCAGATGTTCTCCCAAGGGGGCATCCTCAGCAAGGACTGGTTTTCAGACAAGCTGCAGAACAAGGACAGGTCTGTGAACTCACCAAAAAGGCAAAGGCCGATGTCACAAGTGTCAGTTAGAGATCTGCTGAACTACACTTCAATAAGCTGCTAACTTGGCATCATCTATGGACCTCACTCTACTGACTAAAGTTTTACAACGGCAAAGTTAAGGAAGAGAATGTTCAGATGTAGGACAAAATGCCAATTTTACATCTAGGCTGCGGCACAGATCCCATCTCAGCAAGCTCAAAGCTGCTCTCAATTGCCCTAGACGCTTAGGCTATTTAGAAGTTTCCATTTTTCTCACTGGCTTAATTGGACGATACCATCTGTTTCTATGTTAAAGGGTGAAAGCTCCTTCCCTGTGGGTACTGGCACAGAGGGGGTAACGAAGTTCCTACTTTTGGCTTCCACTGTTTTCTTTTAAGGAAGAGCTCTTAAGAAACACATGGCTAAGCACTCCCACTACTTCCTGGAGGTGACAGTAGCTAAAGCTTTTAAAACCAGTATTGCTTGTTCTCCTTTCTTTTTGGAAGGGAGGAGCTTTCCTTTGATCCTCAATCAACCATGACACACACAGTCCCCCATTGCCCAAGCGGTCAGAGTTCTCACCTCAGCCTACCAGCGACTCACTAACCTGTTGAGGGCATTACACATCTCTATGGTTACTAGAACAGAGAGTGCCATTGTCATCGGATATGGGGATTCAAAGATTGCACAATCCACTCCTTCAAAGTCCGGGTTGTCATCTTTACACTGTAGGAAATGACTCTGCAACAAAAGTCCATTAGAATTCCCGTCAGTCAAGTACATTTCTGAAGTCCAGGCACCGACTCCACGCCCCACAGCACAATAGCTGTGGGGTTTTACCTCTTTTCTCAGAGAAGCCCTGGTCCTTCAGAATCATCTTAGATGCAACTGCTCATTGTTCGAGCAGTAAGATGATTTGATAGCCACCCACACCGCAGAAAGATCAAGGGCTCGCAAGGCTTCACATCTAAGGTAAAGAAAGGTAGCTAAATACCAGCTGGTAGAAGGACACTCTTGGACCACCGTCGGCCGCGATGAACCACCACGCAGCAGCACCCACGGTAGCAGCGCCGACATAACCTGGGAACAAACATTGGCAATTGCTGACACACGTGGGGCCTGCAGTGCTCAACGCAGGTGATGACACGTGGCCAAGCCCCATAGGGACAAAGATCGCAGCAGCACCCACGGTAGCAGCGCCGACATAACCTGGGAACAAACATTGGCAATTGCTGACACATGTGGGGCCTGCAGTGCTCAACGCAGGTGATGACACGTGGCCAAGCCCCATAGGGACAAAGATGAAAGACATGGGATGGTGATGGCAACTGGAGCCTGTGCTGCTACTAGCAGCTGCTCACGCTCAGCAGCCAGAGCAGCTAGACAACCGGTTTCTGAAAGGATGGGGATTTCCGGTACAGAAAAATTAGGCAACTTTTCCACCAGAATTTGTGAGAAAAAGTACCTACTGAACCTTGTACTGACCTTTGTACTACACAAGCCTTCTCTAGTCAGCGAGTAAATACTTGGAAGGCTGCAAGCACTTGTGTCCTCCACATAAGGCCACACAGTGTGGGGACCAGATCATACCATGACTTTTAGGCAAACTGATGCTACCTAGCCTATGCAAAGGCAGTTAAAGCAGTTGGTGCAGCACACTGAGCAACACTCCACTGCCTGCAGCAGATTCTGGGGCTAACCCCTCCCCACCAGTACCTTTGAATTCAGGAAGTTTATTACAAAGAAGCAACAAGGTGGGGGACAGAGAACACACAGACTTCAGAATATGAGAATGTCCCCATGTGGTGGTATCCATCAAAAATTACAAGTGCATACTCCACTAGCCCAGGAATTACGCTGGAGCATGAGGCAGCTGGTTATGAGGATGAGGCAGCTCTACATGTAGTGATATGGGATTATCTCACAAGCAGGAAGAAACGAAGATAAGATTCAGCACACAGATGAGCAGAGCATGCTATCATTTTTGCAAGAAAACAAACAAACCCCAAAACAAAATGTATCTGTCTGCTAGAATATCTCTGAAAGGGTACATGGTACATGAGAAAGTGGCAACGCTGGAGAGAACTCATTGGCCGAGAACCTTTCCTCTCTATACCATTGTGTGCTTTTGGATTTTAAGTTGTGTGCGTGTATTATTAAATCTTCCTATGGGATCCCAGGAAGCGATTTCACCTCTTTGGGCCTTACTTTCCTAACCAATGAAATGGGTAAAAGAATTAGCATCCTAGGTCAGAAGGATGAGGTCTAAAGAGATGATTTATGTAAAAATGGGATCATGCATGTGCCAGCCACTGCTGAAGACTTAGTTTCTTATCTTGCTGATAATTATCTATTCACATTTCACCTAATAAGCTCTCACTCTTAGAAGGTAGTACCTAGCTTGAGTCATCCTTGTATCCCTTTGCACCTAGGGCTGAATCTGAAAACCCTGGTTGTTTAACTGCTCATTCACTGAATCCCAAGGAAAGCCAGGATGCTAAAACAGGGACTAATTGTTGAGCAACTTTAGTAGAATGGGTGCATAGTTCATTAAACTGCAAGAGGGCATCCTCCATTTTTTGCTACAATAATATGGAGACAGAAGAAAAATGTGCTTTTTTTTTTCTTCCTTTTTTTGTCTTTTTTCATGACTGGTAACAGGATCGCAACCCTCGGTGTCGCGCCTGCACCGCGCTCAACCAGTGAGCGGACTGGTC
>NW_007726715.1:154076-164592 GCF_000696425.1 Galeopterus variegatus
CGGGAGCGCCGCTGCGCTCCCAAGTGCCGCACTCTACCGAGTGCGCCACCAGGCTGGCCCGAAAAATGTGCTTTTAAGAGATGAATTTATAAACTTTTGGCCCACAAACATTTTGCTTGAAAATCAGTAATATAAAAAACTATACTCACAGCCAATAGCCAGGTAACGGAAAAAGAGCCACCCGCTGATCAGCGGTTCCTTGGGGTTCCGGGGTGGTTTATTCATGATGTCCAGGTCTGGAGGGTTGAATCCCAGTGCGGTGGCAGGCAGGCCATCTGTCACCAGATTGACCCAGAGCAGCTGGACAGGAATTAAAGCCTCAGGAAATCCAAGGGCTGCTGTCAGGAAGATACTGTTTCCACCCAAGGAGAGAACAGAAAGACGCCAAATGATTTCTTGCCACTATTTAAATAGAATCATCACCCCCTCCTCTATAAAAACCAATGGAAAGCAAAAACGATTACATGACATAACTTCAGGCAATCATAAAACATTTATTATACCCAATCTTGAATTAAAGTTAAATTTCAGAGAGCCAAGAATTTTATGTGACTTTATGTGATTAATTTAAGTTCATTTCTACGTTAAAGAGGATTCTTTGCACACTGGGGCAGCCACAGACAACCCTCCTAAGGGCCAGAAGCACCTTCACAAGGGATCCCTGGGTCTTGCCCACCCTATCCTCCCAACTCAGGAATAAAGACCAAAGTTGCTGCTGTATGAAGAACAAATTGGGAAATACGATCATCACAACCCACACTTTTATTTTTATTTTTTGTCTTTTTGTGAGATCGGCTGCACCGCACTCAGCCAGTGAGCACACTGGCCATCCCTATATAGGATCCGAACCCGCCGCGGGAGCGCTGCTGTGCTCCTAGCGCCGCACTCTCCCGAGTGCGCCACGGGCTCGGCCCACAACCCACACTTTTAGATAAAAGACTATAAGTGGTAGCATCCTAGAAACCTACCAGACAACTTCCCCCACGTTAGACGAGATGAGGTAACGGATGAATTGCTTCATGTTGTTGTATATTGCCCGCCCCTCCTCAACAGCAGCCACAATGGTGGAGAAGTTGTCATCTGCCAGCACCATCTCAGAGGCGGTTTTAGCCACCGCAGTGCCAGAGCCCATGGCAATGCCAATCTCAGCTTTCTTCAAAGCAGGAGCATCATTCACACCATCGCCAGTCTGAAAGGGAAAGTGATGCTTGGTTCTCAGACACCTGTCGCATAGAACTCACATCCCTGAGCAAAGGCTCTCACTAATTGGTAAGCAGAGGAAAATGAATAAAGCCAGGGTCTAGTTATAGTAGGATTTTTGTCTTAAGTTGGTGTAACAAAACACACTTCACCTGGGAAATGTAAAATTGCCAAATAAAAGACTTTTAGATGAAAATGGAACAAAGTGGACTTCAAATCTATCTGTATTATATTTTACCAAAAACAAAAACACAACCTCCATGGCAGTTAAGATGAAGTACTTGTATCCACACGCATAAATCTCAAGTAGAAAAGGTGCAGAATACAAAAATATCTAAATTATAATATGCCATGTATAAAGGAGCTCAAAACATGCAAAAATACCAAATACTGTCTACAGAGACAAAAATATTATTCCCATGTATGTTTATACTTTTTACTAAATGGTGGTTACTTCTGAGAGAGGGGGGAGGGAGAGAAGAAGGGGGAAAGTGGGATAGACATCTATAATATTTGGTTTGAAAAACAAATTAAAAAAAAAATTTACAGACAAACTGAATATAACACAGGCTAATATACTGGGTGAAAATCAGATAAGTGTAAGAATACACTTCATCTTGGGATAGACATCTATAATATTTGGTTTGAAAAACAAATTAAAAAAAAAATTTACAGACAAACCGAATATAACACAGGCTAATATACTGGGTGAAAATCAGATAAGTGTAAGAATACACTTCATCTAATTTAAAGGGGGGTTATCCAAACACTGGGTAATAGACGACTGATTGATTACATCCTGAACTAATTTTTAGAAAACTTAAGATACAAACATGTCTTAATCTAGAATCTAGACAAGGACTAGATATCACCAATAGTTCCTCTGTCACTGATTTTGGAAGGCCTTTCTGAGACTTAAACTACTCTAGGATCTACTCTGCAAGTAGCATACAACACGCCAACTACGAATCAACAGAATTCTAGAGAAACAGCCCAGATTGGGGCTGGCTGGTTAGGTCAATTGGTTAAAACACAGCCGAATAACACCAAGGTCATAGGATCAGATCCCCATACAGACCAGCTGCAAAAAGAAAAAAAAAAAAAGAAGAAAAGTCCAGATCAAGACAAAAGAAAATCCAACTTAAGGAGCTAATACTAAAAACTTAATGATCAAAATTAGAATTTACTGTTTGTGTAGTCTGAATCACCTGTACATGTCCAAATGTACTCACCATAGCTGTAATCTCATCAAAAGACTGAAGGAATTCTACAATTTTGGACTTGTGGGAAGGTTCGACCCGAGCAAAACAGCGGGCATTCAAGCAGGCATCCCTCTGGGCTGAGGGGCTGAGTTCATCAAACTCCCGACCTGTAAAAGCCTTTGACGTCACATCCTCGTCCTGCCCGAAGATGCCAATGCGGCGACAGATGGCCACAGCGGTGCCCTTGTTGTCCCCTGTGATCATGATGACCCGGATGCCTGCTTGCCGGCACAGCTTCACAGAGGAGGCCACTTCAATTCTTGGGGGATCCAGCATGCCCACGCAGCCAACAAAAGTCAGATTGGTCTAAAGTAAGAGAATCACTTAAAACAGGAAATTCTGTTTTTTCCCCTAGTTTGAAAAATGGCCACTTCTACAGCAAGAGCAAAAGTTCCACCCTTTTTTTCATGAGGGAAAAAAAAAATACCACTCCACCCTTGTTACCAAATCATTCCTTAACCCTCATACCAATAATATTCTGAAATGGGGAAAAAATATACTAAGGAATTTTGATATTGGCCACTTAATTGGCCCATAGTACTGAAGCTGTTCCATTTGTTCAAAGCTTTAGGATGTCACATCCCTGACGTGAGGGAATTCTACTTTGAGTATAAAAGTGGAAGGAATCGCTCAACTTGGATATCTTCACCTTCAATAATCAAAAATTATTTTAAAAATATCCCTGATTAAAATTTATGTGAGTTGCAAAATAGGTTTTACAAGCTTATTTAAGCTCTTCTTGATTATTCTACCCTGTAAGTAATAGACTTTTATTATACTGTTAATTGTCCACATTTGAAGGAGCAACCTAAATTATAAAGGTGACGCATTTATCCTGCAGAAAAACAAATAACCACACCTCTTTCTTGGCAAAAATAAGAACCATTTGACCTTTTACTTGAAAGAACACTGTTTAAACACAATGAACATGCAGGGTGTGGATGAAGAAACTTTTCATCAGCTAACCTCATATTTAACAAAGTTGGCGGAGTCCTCGAGGTGCATTTCTTCTCTTCTCAGTGGGTTGTCGTGAGTGGCCAGGGCCAGACATCGCAGTGTGTCGCTGCCACTACCCCATTCCCGAATAACAGACATGATCTTCTGTTTGACTCCAGGGCTCATAGGAACCTTAGTACTTCCAACTCGAATGTGGGTGCACCTGTCAATGACACCTTCAGGAGCACCCTGGAAACATCACAGATTTACATCAATAATTTTATTGGCTTGCTGGGATCTTAATCCTGGTAAGAACATCTCAGTTGAAATTTGTTGTACTTGCCTTCACAAACATCTTGCTCATTGATGTCCGGCTTGGTTTATTTGGTGTACAATAAACCGACATTGACTTTCTATCACGTGAAAACTCTAGAGTAAATTCCTTTTTCATCAGCTGTTTAATTACCTATGATGATAACAAATACGAAATACTACTGGATGACAATTCTGTACATTTTTCACTTGTTCAACAAATATTCACTAAGCACCTATTAGATAAAGACACTGGGGACATAGCAATAAACAAAACAGGTAAGTTCTTGTCCTCATACTTGTCCCCTAGTTTGGGAGAGAGACTAGGATGTAAAAGTCAGAGTAAGTGCTATGGAGAAAAAAAATAAGGTAAGGAAGGGGGACCAAAAGTTTATGTGCAGATTGCAATGTTACATAAAATGGCCAAGAAGGTGGCAACACTTGAGTAAAAGCCTGAAGGGTGTGAAGTGTAAGCCAGGTGGACTGTGGTGAAGACCCACCAGGCAGAGAACAGAAGGGCAGCCTGGCAAGTCCTGTTGAAGGAGCCTCCAAAAGGCCAATGTGGCTGAAACAGATGTTGCAGGAGAGAAAGATGAGAGAGGTAATGGCAGGGGGTGGTAGAGGTAGGTCATAGGATCTCAAAAGTCACTGTGGGGCATTTGGCTTTTATATCAAGTGAACTGGGAAGACAGTGGAGGGTTCTGAGCTCTGACTCTTGTGTTAACAATTGGCTGAAGGGAGACAAAGAACATCATTTAATATAATAATGGTGACGTGGACCAGGGTGATGGCACTGGAGGTAGGTCAGTCCAGAGCAGAGCCATCCACCAGGACCCTGCAATGATGGCAATGCTCTACTTGTGCCATTTATATAGCTCTCACACATGGCTGCTATGGACTTAAAATATGGCCAGGGCACCTAAGGAGCTATCTGTGAGTATTCTAAACAGCTTTAGGTAGCTAGTGGCTACTGTATTACACATCAGCACGCTGATAGTACTTAAAGGTATAAAACCAGAAAAGATCATGGGAGTAAGCATGGAGAGAAATGGCTGAAGACTAGGCATGGGGCCACCACCTCCTGGTTTAAGGTAAAAGATCCAGCCAAGGAGCCTGGGGAGGAGTGGCAGGTGTGTGTTTGAAGAGCAGAGGGTGGGGGAAGGGTGGAGAACAAGGCAAGTTAAGGGGTGTTTCAAGGAGGGAGTGAGTAACAGTATCAATTGACAGGTCAGGTAAAATGAGGGCTGAGAACTAACCTTCAGCTTTAGACTCTCACCATACCTCTTCCTTTTTCTCACCTTACTGCACAGACTAGAACTGCCAGCACGACACTAAGTATAAATGCTGAGTGGAAATTGTCGCTAGTAAGCATGATGTAATAAGCAAAGACCTTGGGTAAACACACTTTCAGCTTGAAGACCTGCCCTTCTATTCCTAGTTTGGTGGTGTGACATGAAATCTTATCACATGCTTTGTCTGCATCTATTAAGACAATCTTCTGGTTTTGCTTCTTTAGCTAATGTGGTCAATTACACTGATTTCCCCCCAACTCACACAGCTAATAAGTGGAAACATACCAAAAAACCTCAGCATCCAATGTAGGAAGGTATGAGGATTGAAGTCTGTTGACCTGGCTAGACTGGGCTAGTTGTACTACAGCCATCCTGTTAGCTACTAAGCTGCCTCAGGCCATAAAGGAACAAGGAGTATGAGCACTATGCTGAATTTTGCATCATGTAAATCATGTATTTGTGTTCATTTTCAATTAAGCATTTGTACCACTGGCTCTAGGAAGACTAAAGGAACATGATTCAGAGTAAGGTGTGGACATACACAAGGGAGACATTCTGGGAGGGAGAGAAGAACAAAGCCATTTCTTCCAGTATTAGGATGGTCAAGAGTTGTCATCCTAGTTAAATAGGCCACTAGGGCTAAAAAGCAAGGCCTTGCTCTCTTTGCTTTTGAAGTATGACACTTCCCTGTTCTCTGAGGCAGGGAGCAGAGGCAAGGAGTCTGCATTTGGAAATTTCCAGTGAATGAGACCACGAGAGTCATTTCTGACCACTCTGCCAAGCTGATGTGAAAGAGGGGCGGCAAAGGAGCCATGGAGCAAGATGCTTCACCTGGCAGACAAAAGAACAGACAGTCCTGCCCTTATTTGTGCTGGTCACTAGTTAATGCACCCCTTTTAATCTCCACAATGTTACTTATTTCTCTCCACTGAGTAGGTGAAGTCACAGGTCTAGAATCAAATCAGTCTGTGAAGCTGAGTTTTCAGGTTACCTCATATATTTAGTTACACCAACTAATAAAGATGTCACAGACAATGTAGTTTCACAAGGATCTACACCTCCTTGCTTATTGGCAATCAGTAAGTGGTCTAAAACTGAGGCAAGGGACCTGGACAGTCCCTGTTTCAGGGAAGCCATATATAAATAGGAACAGGATGCCAAAGGAGCTGCCCAAGGCCTTCATGGCTATGAGACTACTTGTGAATCGTGTATGAGTCTACTGAGAAAGAGTCTATACTCCAGCTGAGACATCCTCAATTCTGGTGTTTTGTTTCCTCAGGACATTATACAAGAGGCAAAATAATGTAAAGAAAGTGTGCTAGAGTGGAAATCCAGTTCTGCCTCACATTTTTGAAACCACACGAGACAGTCATGGGAGGCCTCAGTATCCCTACCTGCAAGCATCAGACTGGACAGGATGGTCTTGAACACAGCCTGAGATTGTGTGTGGTTACTAAAATGCTTGAGTATCTGAGGTCCTTAAGAAAACAGGTGCATTCTCTCCCCAACTGGGGCTGCACTTGCTCAGTGTGGTGCTACCCCAGTCCCCAGTGACACACTGCTTCCTGCTTTGTCCTGGCTATCCAGGGAGGAATAAAAGAAATGGTTTGTGGCATGCAAAAGCATAAATCTAGTGGCAACTGATCATTTAGTAGAGATGCCTTTACACAGCTTTGTACAACAAGTAGAAAATGCTATGTTTTTACCTCTCTCCACCCTTAAATCTGTAATTTTGGTACACAGGTAACTGTCCTCTCCCTTACCATTTCTCCTCATTCTACCAGGAAACCCAGACTAAAGAACAAAGAAGTCCTACAAAGAGACCTCAAGTGCCAATCAGCAGCCATTTGGTATAGATAGGTGGGTCTGACACTAAAAAGAGGTACGTCCAGCAGAACCCAATTCCATAGGAATCCAAGTTCCATGGCTGGGAGGCCGTAGGTATTGAGGACAAGCTCTCTGTTGGCAACTGGACTGGAGGACTCACTGGTGGATCTCACGGCTATGCATCTAGACTGCAGGTAGGTGGTATTCACATTGGTGCAGGGGTCTAGGGCTGTTAACAGCTGTTGCCTGACAAGAACCCAGCCTGCCTTCTACACAGAGAAGCAGCAGCTACAGCACAGCCTGAGGTTGGCTGTTTCCACGATAGTTGCTGGTGGCGGCAGGAGCCAGACACAGCCTGCCTTATATCCTTAAGTTTCTTCTGCTCCTGCTTACCTGCTTTGAAGACTGCATACTCCTTTCTCCAATGTCTTTTCTAGCTTTTGCATTTACCAGCCCTGAGCTTCCTCTGCTTGCTGCCTAGCCTCATGACACTTCTCTACCACCTGCACTTGGCGCTCTCACTCTTGACTGCCAGGCACAGTCTATGTGTATTCTAACATCTTGTCTGCACACTGCTTACATGGCTTCTCATCTAAGCAGTCACCCACCACTTTGGCCAGGATAGGAGACAGGGGGTTACCCTTAAGGTCCAGTCACTTCAGGTTCTTGAGCTGAGCAAAGTGACATGGAGGGTGACCAGTATACTGTTGAGGAGATCCAGGTGCCGAAGGTTGACCAGATAGCCAAAGAACCAGTCTGCCAGCAACTGTTGCAGATTGTTTTTACTCAGGTCTATCCACACGGTGCTTGTGAGGCCACAGAAATCTAAGGATAGTTTTGCAGGACAGATCTAGCATGGGGGACAACAGCAGCTCCTCAATAAGGACTTCACTGAGGTCACTGAGTCTCAGGTCCAGCTCACTGTGGAGGTTCCCCACCCTTGCTACTGACCTTGGTCATAGTGATGCTGGCTGAGAGAACCCTGACTTGAAGGTTGTGACAGGCAGCAGTAGTGGGCCGAGGCCACTCATCTGGTTCAGTGGACTCAAGGACAATGCCTGTGCCCTCCACCACTGCCACCATTGACCTCTGATATCAGGGTTATGCTGGCCTTGTCAAACAAGTTGAGAAGTGTTTCATATTTTTAAAACTGGTATTTCTTCCTTAAATGTTCTGCAGAACTGGGCCTGAAGAATTTTTGTAGGGGCAGATTTTAAATTACAGATTCAATTTCTTTAACACATATAGGATAATTACAATTTTGTGTCACTTTAGAAAGTTGTTACTAAAGGGATTTGTTCACTTTTTCTAAGTTGCCAAATTTACTGGTAAAAGTTGTTTATAATTGGTTTCTGATCTTGTTATCAATTCCTTCTTTGTCTAGATGGAAGCTTATATCACTGATTTTTAACCTTTCTTTTCTAATATGTGTACTTAAAGCTAAATTTCCCTGGAATGATACTTTGGTATCATATGGTGTTTCCAATATTTAGCTCAAAATATTTTCTAATTCCTAGCATCATTTTTCTTTTTTGGCCCACGGATTATTTAAAATATTAGCTTCCAAATATTTGGGGAATCTGCTAGTTCTTTTTTGTTATTAACTTCTAGTTTAATTCTATTGTGGTCAGCAACATAGTCTGTATGATTTCAATCTTTTTAATTTGGTAAATATTGCTTCATGAACCAGCAATAGTCTATTCTGGTGAATGTTTCTTATGCATTTGAAAAGCATAGGAAGTAGCACAATAAAAATACAGATTGAGTATATTTACTGTGTTTTTCTGATTTTTTTTTTTTTTTTAAAAGATGATCAGTAAGGGGATCTTAACCCTTGACTTGGTGTTGTCAGCACCACGCTCTCCCAAGTGAGCCAACCAGCCATCCCTATATAGGGATCCAAACCCACGGCCTTGGTATTATCAGAGCCACACTCTCCCAAGGAAGCCACAGGCTGGCCCTTTCTACTGATTTTTAAATCTGCTTATTTGATTGATTACTGAGATAAGTGTGTCACAGTCTGCAACTCTAATTGTGGAATTATTATTCCTTTTATTTCTGCCAATTTTTATTTTGTGTACTTTATATGTGCTATCAGGTATGTATGCAAATGATTTGACCATTAGATTTAGCAAGAGGTTGTAGGTGACTTTGATAAGAGGTTTAGATAGACTGGTAGAAGAGCTAAGAGTTGGACTGGGGTGGATTCAAGAAAATAGGGAAATGGCACAAAACATAAAAACATCTCTTTCAAGAAGTTTTACTATACAGGAAAAGAAAGAAGTTGGGGTGCTGAAGGAAAAATAAGGCCAAAAGAAAGTTTTAAGATAAAAATATACTACTATTTTCCCTGTGCCGATGAAGATCCAGTAGAGATGGAAATTGACTAATGCAGGAGAGAGATGTTGGGAGCAGTTGTTTTTGCTAGGAGCAATGATAGTCCATTCACAGCACCATGCGAAGGCAGCCCTTATGGGCACAAATGGTTGCTCGTGGAAGCTATCTATTGATTGCTTTTCTTGGTCAAATAGATAGTAAGATCATTTTACCTGAGAGTAAATATGGGGGAGGAGATATTGCAAGTTTGAGGCGATAAAGTATAATTAATTATCTAAGAGAGTAGGGAAGTGAACAGACTATGCATTTATAGTATGACTGACAGGCAGCATGAACAACACACGAAGCTCAAATACTGACCGAGTTGCAGGCATTTGCACGTTCTATTTTAGAAAGACCCTTCAATTCAGTATCAAATACATTCATCTTCTCTACCAGACAGGTTAGAGCGGTCTCTGTAGCTTCTCCAACTTTTTCGTACACACCCTTTGCCTGTATTGGTTAAAGGCATAGAAAGTGGAAAAAGAGAAAAGAGGTAAACAGGTAAATTTCTCTTTTTTTCTCCATGGAAGAACAACCTGTCCTCCGTTGCATCATTATTCTATGGGCCATTTTTATCCTACTCTTGAGCAGATGACCCAGATAATTAATTAAAAACACACTCAAGGGCCGGCCCGGTGGCGCACTGCTACAGTGCGCTGATTGGGAAGTGCGGTGGCGCTCCCACCGAGGGTTCGGATCCCACAGACCGGCCGCTCACTGGCTGAGCGAGGTGTGGGCGCAACACCGAGGGTTGCGATCCGTTGCCAGTCACAAAAAAAGACAAAAAGAAAAAAAAAAAACCACTCAAAGTATGGGTGTGTATATTACCTTATTCTAATAAGTAGGTTTCTCATTTTCCTTAAATATAAGAAGACACTGATCACAGTATTAATTCAAAGATAGCTTTCAAACAGTATTTATAATTCCATGTCATTGCTTATCATTCTGAAGTTTTCTGTCTCTGACAGGGACTGTCTTGCCTTTGAGTGAAAACCAAAGGATTTACCCTCACTATTTAATTAAAAAAAAGGAAAAAACAGGTTTTCTGTTGGTTAAATTTTATATTATTTTATCACCATCATCATCAGAACAACCCTCTAAGCCACGGCTTGTCCTCAAGGATATAACGCTATCCATCTTAAAAAGCAAGATAAATACCGTAATTTTTTCAGGAAAACGTGTTCTATTCTGGGTTTTATTCATTTATAGTAGCCATGCTATCAACAAATGAGAACATCATGTATACTACAACTCTAAGTTAAGTAAATGCAGTGCTCAGTCAAAGAGGATATATATGAAAGGCTCTCA
>NW_007726715.1:166108-184809 GCF_000696425.1 Galeopterus variegatus
CACACACACACACACACATAAATAAAGTACTACTCTAATAGTAAGTGTTGACTTGAACCACATTCAGAAAGCTATCAACTTTTTAGATACACAGCAAATCTATACAAATACCAAACTGCCACAACGGATCCTTCAAATGCTAAGAAGGGTCACTCACACTTCTCCAATAGGTGCATATGTTGATCCAGTTATGGTAAACTCATTAAGGGAACAAGTATCACCTTCAACTCTATCCAGAATGAACATCTGTAGGTGAAAAAGGCACAAGAGTTTGTATTTAAAATGTATAAAAAAAAAATACTGCTAGAATAAAACAATCGTTGGTAGGTTAAGGTAAAAAACCTTTCTTATCTAAGAAAACAATTTTAGTGAACCTAATTAATTGAGGCTCAGCACCAGAAGTATTGTCCCAGCCCCTATCAATCTAACAATGTGAGGAACAGCATCACTGAGATGGTGAATCAGTAACAAGTAGCAATGCACCAAAGACACAGAAGACAACCTCCATAAAACCCAAGTTAAGAGGACACTTGGTCAGCAAAAGGTCAATTACAAAGACTCAGGTTACTCTTCAGAGTGTTCAGAATTCCAAATTCCAAATGGCTGGCTGAGAAAGTGATATGAAGTAGTCCTGCCTTAGAGCTACACACAAAAGACTGGGAAGAATAAACTCACATTTCAGAGTTGCATCAACATTCCCTCAGTAAAATAAGAGAAACTGCTTCTCAGTTCCTTCCCACTTATTTTTATTGCAGCAATAGCTCTACGAAGTTGCCTAACTACATGTATACACAGTAAGGAGCCTGCAGAGTTGAAAAAAATTGATGTTCCCTAGGCAATACAGATGGGAAGCATGCTTAAGAAAGAATTCTTAATTTTATAGAAGAATAAAGTAACACAAGCTATTTTCTTAAAGATGGTTTTTTTTTCCTTGGTTTGCTTTCAAATTATAATTCAGAAACCCAGTTTGGAGGACTAAGATTTAGACTGGCATTTTCACTGAAAATTAAAACAATAAAACTTCCTCCAAAAAAAAAAAAAAACACCCCAAAACACACAAAAAGTGACATCTAAGCTATACTTTTTCATGCCAAAATTTCTCTGAAGTATGAGCAAGTAAGAATATGATCAAATCATTCTCCAAGGAGGAATTTTAAAACTGTTAAACTCAAATCAAAAAAGCCACGCTATACTTTAAAAACATCTTTTCTGAGCACTTCAACAATAAAATCAGCTAATCTTCATTTTAAAATAACTTCTTTTGCCTCATAAGATTTGCTTATTATATAGCAGATACTTTTAAATTTAGGCTTCATTTCAAAAGCATACTCAGAACTAAATCAATCTTGGAAAAGAACTAAAAAGCTATGAGTGAGACATTACAAGATGGTTTTTAAAAAAATAAATATAATGAAATGCAAAACAGTGATGACTCCTGACAAAAGATTCTAGTTCAGTTTATCAAATGAGGAAAAGATTTATGACCAAGGACACACACAGCAAGATCCAACTCCTACATTTTTCCCTAACAATACCTAAAAAATGAAGTTTGTCAAAAATGCTTTTTCCAAAGATGTCTGGCATTTACAGAAGAGAAAACAAAGAACCAGAGAGGTTAAAAAATGTGTTCAAGGTTACACAATTACTAAGTGGAAGAGAGAGAACCAATCTTTCCTATAAGAAAACCCTTTACTAAAAGTTGTGGGACCCTCAGCAAGGCTCTTAACTTCTCAAAGTCTTAGTTTTCTAATCTCTTCAGCAGGACTGCCATAAGTCAAATAAAGACACATGAAAAGTTAACTGCACTGAACTATCAAAGCAAGCTGGCATTACTATTAACACAATGGTACTTCAAAAAATTTGTGGAAAAACAGAACTAAAAGACAACATAAGGACTGGCCCATCAGCTCAGTCGATTAGAGAGAGGTGCTGATAATACCAAAGTTGAGGGTTAGATCCCAGTACAGCCAGCTGCAAAAAACAAAACCAAAAACAAATCTCTCCACGAACTTTCTGAAGACCCCTCATACATACCATGCTACTTTGACATTCTATTTTTAAAAAGTGAAATTCTTTGGGTCTATACCAGAGTCCCAAATACTCTAAAGGACATTCAGAATTCAAATCCACATTAGCGAAATCTAAATGTGCTTGTGCAATTTAAATTGTGAGCAAGTAAACCACTTAGGACTTGCAGGATGAAAATCTTCCTAAGTCAAGCGCAGTTATGCAATACCACTGCAAGAACCCTCCTGTGGAATACTGATCATCATCAACTTTCTGTTGTGAGATAGAACACTTAAGACAAGCAGGCTTTTTCTTTACTATAAGTAAACATCATAAACCAAGACACTTAAGGGAGAATAAAAGAATGTAAGAAGAAAATTTTTTATAATGAATAAGGAAAATGAAATTTTAATAAAGATTACAAGTTTGCACACTATTTACTTTCATGAGCATTATGACTATTATCAGGAATTAAAACTTTCAGGCCAAGTTAAATTTACCAGGGGAAACTAAATAGTTGACATGAAATTCCCTTTCTCTTCCTGAAACAACCAGTATGACAAAACTAGCTTTTAGCCAAACTTTTGGTTCCAAGGAGTGACAACCTAGTCAAATCCCTTACCTCCTGGAGAAACCCAAGACAAATATAGCGGCTACCAACTGAGAGCTGGAACACCCCAATGTGTTTTAAACACCTACCATCAATTCCAAATCTGGGTTTGGACTTCACAAGGAGTTGGGGGATCTAAAAATCATCATGAACTTAAAACTGGCAAGATATGCATTCACAGGGTTTAACTGATTAAAACAAAAACAATTTCCAATGCTAAAAAAATTTATCAAAATCTAGATAAGGCCAAGAAAATGTCTGCATTCTTTCAATGTCATACAGAAGCATTACTTAACAGGCCCACTCCAGGAAAATGTAACCTTGTTTGTGTTGTTTATTAGTAAAGGTTCAAATTATATGAAGTTGTAGATTTATGTCCTGTAGAAGATAACCTGTAATTTTATTTCCCTATAGGACATTAAGGAGTTTTATAATCTAACCTAGCAATCTTATTCTAATATTAAGCACTTCCTCATATGCTCCTGTAACCAGTTTTACAGATTCCCTCACTAATAATTAATAAGCCAAATAAAATCGGTGGTTTGACAGGTGTCCTCTCTGTATTTGTCTTTGAAATTTTAGAAAATTATACTTTGACTTATACTAAGTTATTTAAGTAAAACCTAGAAATACTGAATTATACAAAAGAATGTAATTCAGTTGGGTCATTATTGTATTATTTCTTCAGTTATTGTTTTTTTAAGGGTGGGTTTAAATGGTTTCTTATTTTACCTCAAATGATGGTCAAACAATATAAGGAAGGATGAACACAAAGAATGAAACAACTGTTTACTTTTCAGGAAGAAAGCATGCTTCATTCAATGTGTTATGGAAATACCAATTAGGAGTTCAGGTAGGAAGGTTAACTAGCTTCTTCCTCTGGAACTTGTCTGTTAACATACATATACCTAGACAGAGAGGATGAGGAATACAAAAAAGGAAGCACAGTCACATGATACATGTACAGAATGCCTCTAGTTAACTCCCTGATATAAGTATATCAGCCATGTAGATATCCTGTATTTCAAGAAAGTTTTAGAAATTAAACGATTAATTCCTCTCAGGTAATTTGGCTCAGGCTACACACAACCCACAGAAAGGTATCAAATTATAAATCAAAGATTTTGATGGCATGAAGGAATATTGTTAGGATGAACAAAGAACCACAACAAGGAAGATTCTTAAATTACTCCCCCTTACCCTGCAGACTGACATCTGGTTCGTTGTAAGTGTGCCAGTCTTGTCTGAGCAGATAACAGAAGTACAACCGAGGGTTTCCACAGAAGGGAGGCTTCGAACAATGGCATTTTTCTTTGCCATTCTGCGAGTTCCAAGAGCCAGGCAGGTGGTGATGACAGCAGGCAGACCTTCAGGAATGGCTGCTACAGCCAGGGCCACTGCAATTTTAAAGTAGTAAATAGCACCTCTGATCCAGGAGCCTCCATGAACTGGGTCATTGAAGTGCCCAATGTTTATGATCCAGACCGCAATGCAAATAAGGGAGATGACTTTGGAAAGCTGTTCCCCAAACTCATCTAGTTTCTGCTGAAGGGGTGTTCTTTCCTGTTCCGTTGCCACCATTTCATCCCGGATCTTGCCAATTTCAGTGTTAACTCCAGTTGCCACCACCACTCCCATGGCTTTCCCAGCAGCAATGTTTGTACCCTAGGACAGAAGTAGAGGAGAACTATTCACAAGATTAACACCACATCCTAACTAAAATAATGACCAGTATACTAAGACACTGGATTTTGACTAGGACACCCAGATTCTGTCATCACATTCTACTAGGCCTTCCGCTGGGTATTGTTCAGGCTACCAGCCATACAACTACGACAGTGAGCAATATCTGACAGTGGACAATACCTCATGTAGGCAGTATGGTACATCTCTCTGATTTTGATTCCATGCAGGACCTACCTATCCCAGAGCAGCTCTACATTGACCCACCTAGATCTCTATTCACAACACTGAGCCTGACTTGCAGATCAGCTTTGAGCGCAGCAGTACTCTAACCCCTCCGCTTCCCAATTTTTAAAACTCCAAATAGCTCTCAACCCTAAGCATTCTCCACCCCTGGCTCCAACAGCTCAACCTCCACTACTTTTGTTAGCTTTATGAAAGGAAATCAGCATCTTGGGCTATCCTGAGGACTTCTACTCAAGCACCAGCATTCAAAAATCAATGAATTCAAGTGTGAGTGTTCTCTCTCCACCCTACTTTATTTAAAAAAAGGAAAAAAAATTTTTTTTAAAATTTTTATTTATTTTTGGTGGCTGGCCAGCACTGGGAACTGAACCCTTGACCTTGGTGTTAAATGGCTAATCAACTGAACTAACTGGCCAGTCCCCCTCCCCAAATTCCTAGTGTTAGAATGATATGGCTTCATTACTTTCATTGTAACACTATAGTACTTACTTACTATGGATACTCAGGCTCTAATACTATCCAACAAAAGCCCACCACTTGATTCCAAACAACCAAAAGCCATGCATTTCCCATGTATTTAAAAGTTTTTTCAAATCAATAGAAAAAGTGAAATAGTACAATGAACATCCATATACTTATCACCTAGACTCACCATTGCTAATGGTTTGCCATGTTTACTCTCTCTAAACATACACCTTTTCATAGTGAACAGCCACAACCAACAGCTATCATCCACGTCATTTTGAAAACATCTTTTTTTATAGGAAAAGCCTTTTCCAAACAAATTTACTTTCAGCTATGTAAACAGATAAGAGTTAAAAGATGTTTGACCTGATCATTTTTTTGGTCCTCAAAAACTTGCCAATTAAAAGACATCTAAAATCACACATTCTTCCACCATTATATGTTATTGATATTTTCTGACAGCTGAGACTGACCATGAAGAATGTGACTGTCCTTTAGAACAACAGCCAATACTCTTTAAAGTCTGACCACTGAAGGTAGGCAGTGAAAACTAACATCTGTGGACCATTTGAACTCTGAGAATGTCTCCAAATAAAAATACATTTGATAAAGCACTTACAGAAAAGAGCATGTTCTTCTTATCTTGGTTGACAGCCCGTGGGTCAGGGACGGGGTCAGTGTGCTTAATTACAGAGACAGATTCACCTAAGCAGGTTGTGAGACAGAAGGGACAGTTAGATCTATGGATCCCATACCTAGAACCTGAGCACTCTTCCATGCCAACCCATTACCACTGTCAGGATACTGTCAAGTATGGAAAAAGAGACAAAAGACCCAATTCATTTAAAGGAGGCAAACTAGGAAAATGTAGTAATGGACATTCCAGAGCAAAGAATGTCAGGATTAAAATCAATACAATTTTATTTTGAAGTAAAATCCCAGTCAATTACTTTATTTTATTTTTTTAATTATTCAAATTAACTTATTTTCAGTTATCATTTTTTACCATAATACTGTGAATATATACTTACATATATTTGTTCACACACACACACACACACACACACACACACACACACACACACACACACACACTCCCCCCGCCCCAGGTATATTTACTTTTAAGGGACTAAAATTGTATGAGGGTACTTCAAAAAGTTCATGAAAAAATGAATTAAAATGTAATATGAATCTTTCCATAAGCTTTTTGAAGTACCCTTGTTTATGCAATATACGAAAGAGAGGATCAACCACTAGGAAGCCTATATTTTGTTCAATAATGCCAAAGATGAGAAACAAAAACATTGTTTTGGCAGTACTTATATATATGCACTATGCACTATCAGACCATTGTTTCAATAAAGCAAAATTTTAAAAAAGCAATTAACAAATGCACTTAAAAAAAAAACAAAAAACACATGGTATGAAGAACTACTTTTTACAACTTTCAAAATGTGCTGTTAAGACTTCCAATCAAGATGGCAGAACAGATGGTACTCAGTGTTACTCTGTCCCACAATCAACCAATTTACAACTATTAAGAAGCAATGACTCCCAAGCTGGGGCTGCTAGAGCTCAGGGGAAGAAGAGAAGAGACCTCTGGAATTCACGAAGGCAGAAGAAGCTACAATGAGAGAAAGAAAGGACTGCTCCAACCATTTTGAGCCCCAAATGCTTCAAGCCTGGCCCTAGTGAACACATGGACAAAGAGCTGGCAAAAGCCGCGGCTGTGCCCTTCCTATGAAGTTCCTTAGAGGTGGCAGGGAAGAAGAGGGCCCTGGTGGCCCCCAGGCCAGCAAGACCACTAACAGGGTTCCCATGGACCCACATATGAATGAAGGGCCACAGACAACCGAAAAAAGGAGCCACTCAAAGGCCGGTGAATCATCACAAGGGACCGGCATACAGCCTACCCCACAGTAAGTGTTTGGAGTGCTGGGGGCTGGGGATGATGGGCTCACCGGGGAAACACTGAGGGACTGCATGGATAGCTGATCTGCCCTCCAATCGGCATAGGACCACTCAGTGGAGACTGGTCAGGAATACAGGTCTGCAGGGGGTGCAGTTTGATGAAAATTCTCAGTCCCAGACCAGAGTTTCCACACAACCCAGGCATACCAGACCTCAAAAGACCTGGAAGTTCTTACAAGGTCAACAGTTAAAACCTAAGCTGCACCAAAAGCTTTCCCCAGGAATCGGCAGCAAAGAAGCAATTTAGCTCAACCACAGGGCTCAAGTGCTGGTCCTCACAGGAGGTTCATCCATTTTAGAAGTAAGCAAAGGACAACAAATTAGTTCCAGCTAGGAGTTTAAGTGGTGGCAATAGCGAATAATCCAACACAAAACTGAAAGAAAAAACTAAAACCCCACAGATCAGAGACAAATTATAACATTAACCAATAAAAGTCTAACACCACCAAAGAACACCTGTAAAACCTAGAAGGACTGGAAGCCCCCCAGGTTTGGGCTGAGGGCCCCAGCCACTTCCCCCTCCCCCCAAGGTCCGTTGCCAGCTTAGTTATGATCACCAGGCTGCACCTGGAAGTGACCCGGCCTCTCAAGCCAGGGTTGGGGGTGGCCTAAGGGCCTCAGCCATGCCTCCCCGACTTCCACATCCAGCCCAGCAGCAGCTGAGGCTGGGCGATGCGGGGCCTAGGGACTTGGCCACATCCCCCACACCTCCCATGTGCCCCACCATCCGCATGCGGCCTGAGCTGCCACCAAAAGCCCCCTAGTTTCACCTACCGGAATGAGGCGGGTGCTGTGGGCCTTGACTACACTCCCCCTTCTTCCTCCTCTCATCCTATCAACCTCCTCTTTCCCTTCTCCCCCTCCCTTCCAACTGCTACACAACATCATCTTAGAATGCAAAAAATAACAATAAATAAATATATTAAAAAATAAAATAAAACGCCCTGTTGAGTTTGGTTTCAACTTTATTTAACATCTCTCAGGAACTAAACAGTCAGGGTCAATCTGAGTGAAGTGACATAAGTCTCCAATTATTGATTTAAATTGCATGTAGCAAACTTCACTCTCAATATTTAACAAAAAAAATTGATTCTTCAATTCAGCCTAAAACCACAGTATGATTATTTAACAAAAGATGGCATTCAAGAACCTCTATGAGGAGTTTTTATTTTTTTTTTATTTTTATTTTTTGTCTTTTATCTTTTTTCCGTGTCCGGCAACGGATCACAACCCTCAGTGTTGCCCCCGTACCGGACCGGGGACCGGCAACGGGATCGCAAGCCTCGGCGTTGCTCCCGCGCCTCGCCCAGCCAGTGAGCAGGAACCGGTCTGTACATGGGATCCGAACCCTCGGACGGGAGCGCCTCCGCGCCTCGCAAGCGGCACACTATCCAGTGCGCCACCGGGCCGGCCCTATGAGGAGTTTTTAAATAGCAATTGTTTCCATAGGCACATCATATTCATACATAAGAATTTCACACATTCCCTAATATTTTATGGCTTAATTGGCTTCCAGTTCATTGCTACTCATGGGGGGTTTTAATAGATAAGCTATTCATAAAGAAACAATAAAAAATATATATATAAAAAAAATAGAGCCTAAGTTACTCACATCACTACCTCTATGACATTAGTTGCTTTTCAGAACTGACAATCACGTAAATCTTTTTTTGTGTGTGTGTGTCTTTTTTTCGTGACCGGTAAGGGGATCGCAACCCTCGGCTTGGTGTCACCCGCACCGCGCTCAGCCAGTGAGCGCACCGGCCAGTCCTATATAGGATCCGAACCCGCGGCGGGAGCGCCACTGGGCTCCCAAGCGCCGCACTCTCCCGAGTGCGCCACGGGGCCGGCCCAATCACGTAAATCTTGATAGCCTTTAGATTTTATATTTACTCACTATTTAATTCAGGTCAGCATTGTATTTAAAATTAATATTCTGACAACCTTACTTCCAGTTAATATGAACCATCCACCCTAGATTGTGCCTCTATCATACAAAAATGGGAAAACATCCCAAATAATTCTAAACCTAAGTGACCAAACTCCAGGTAGTAAAACATTCACATTTTTGGGGGGTGGGGGGCGGCGCTAACTTTTGTTACTGTACATTTGATTACTGGAAAGTATGTTAAATGCAAAATTAGCATTCCTCCAATGAACAAAATGACAAAACTGGAACCTATCTTTCCTGCCTGGAAAAAGGACACTGAGTAAGTAAATCACTTACCACAAAACAGGGAGACAATGCTTCAACCTTAAGATTTTTACCTCTGCTAATGAAAGAAATTGTAGCCTTTTTTAAAGAATAAAAACAGAATGGTGATCTTATTATATAATCGAGTTTTTTAAAATTAAAAAGATATGAGATAAAAGCCAAGTTTGTTTGGTTTTTAAATCTTCTGTAAAACCCATATTGACAAAAAACCTAATTGATAAAGCACTAAGAAATACATAACCTAGAGAGGATTAAGATGGGATACCATAAAAGGACAGCAGGGAAAGAGTCTGCTCTACCATCATGGGATATGAGAGAGGATTCAGAAATTCAATGACCTTTCAATATATAATATTTACCTGTGAGAATTGACTGGTCAACTCTTAGAGTTGTAGATTTGATGGAAGTTAATCTTATATCAGCAGGAACTTTGTCACCAACTAATTGGGAGAAAAAAACAACTAAAATGAGCAACTTTTGCAACCATATTATCTGAAGACGAATTTGTCTCCAATTTAAATACAGTTTTAAAAGAAAATAGCTAGCCTGTATACAGTACGAATATGTAAAAATCTGTTAAAACAAGCAAGATGATCAACTTATCTCAAGGTCATAAAAACTCTTTGGATAGACAGAAAATTTGTATTACACTAGAAGGAAGAGAATGGGGAAACCTCTAAATACACATTACTCTAAAAAAGAGTTTTGACTATATATGCTCAGGCCTCTAAGCTTTCACTTTGAAGAATACCTTTTTATTCAGCAATATTAAGAAACATTTTCTTAGGCTTACTACACATTTAACAACACACAGTGAGGGAGATCAAGTTGTATATACCATGGTTCATTCCACCCCAAAAGCTAAATTATTATGAAAAGGAAACAAATGTCTCTGTTTTAAAAGATGCTCAATATCACATAAGACAAACGCAAAACAAAAAACCAAAAACTACATGGCAACACCACTTTGTAACTATCAAGCTGACAAACAAGAGTTGAGAAATACACCCAGTTGGCAAGGACATATAGAAACAGGCATTCTTATACAGTGTGACATAAGGTCTGGAAAGTTCAGTTTTAACCAGTTGGAAAAACAAAAACAAAAACAGGGCTGGCTGATTAGCTCGGCTGGTTGGAGTGCAACCTTGTAACACTAAGGTCAGGGATTTAGAAACAGGCATTCTTATACAGTGTGACATAAGGTCTGGAAAGTTCAGTTTTAACCAGTTGGAAAAACAAAAACAAAAACAGGGCTGGCTGATTAGCTCGGCTGGTTGGAGTGCAACCTTGTAACACTAAGGTCAGGGATTCAGATCCCCATACCAGCAAAAAAAAAAAAAAAAAAAAGGAATAATAAAAACCCAAACCAAACCAGAGGTGCAAATCACTGGGGGCAACTCATTGGGTGCATGTGAAGAGATTAATGAAAATTCTGTGTCAGTGCACTGCTAACAAGGGACAAACACTGAATGTATATAATGTCACTAAACTACTATGTCATGTCATATTAACAGCCCATTTAGTACTAATAGTTCACCTATCCTTCCAGACTTTGTGGCAACCCTGTATATGCTGCTGAATACACACAAAGGCAACAACTGTTGCAAACTCTGATGGACGATTTGGCAAAATATATCAATATTGCAAAGCACAATCTTTTTACCCCACAAATTACACTACAAGAAATTTATTATACAGATGAACTCGCAACAATATGTGGTTAATTTACAGTATTGTTTTTGTGTTAACAAAGATAAAACACCTCTATTCATACCAAAGTGAAGATTTTCTCTAAGATACACTGTATATTAAGTGGCGGAAAAACAAGATATGAAATATCATGTATATGGGGCTTCAATTGGTATATGAAAATACCTATGAGAATGTATAGTGAACTGGTAACACTGGGTAGTAGCTGGGGCACCAGGCAGAGGGAGACTTTTCACCTTATAACCTTTGGTACCTTTTGAAATTTGAATTATCAAATAAATGAATAAACTATGCATAATCTGAAGAAGATCTTTCAGTCAACTGAGCCTTCCTTCCCAGGCAAAAGAGTTCTTTCAATAGCTCTTAAAAGACCCACATCTTAACCTCTTTCCTTGATGTGTATAAAGTACAGTGCCACAACACAGACCCCATAACAAACAGATTAACACCAATGTTTCACATGCACCTTGAAAACAGTGCCCAGCACACCGTTGGTATTCAAATATTGCTGAATGAGTGCACACCGCAGAAAAGCAACTAGACATTAAATTTAAGTGTACAACCGCTTTCCATGTCTTTCTGAAAGGTAGCTAAGGTGGTTTTGCAAGTCTTACACAAGGACAGCTGAAAATACCGCTTTCCATGTCTTTCTGAAAGGTAGCTAAGGTGGTTTTGCAAGTCTTACACAAGGACAACTGAAAATAAGAATAAGTAAATTCTTTCTAGTATCACAGATGGTATTAAGTCGAATCTTCACTTTCCATGCTTAACTGTATGTATTGAATGATAACCCTGTCACTGGTTATAGACAAAATGGCAAAACAGCCATGCTATCCAAGAAGTAAATGGTGGACTTGTTAAAACTTCAATTTAGTTCTGATGTTTCTGCACTTCAGAACTTGTCAAGTTGGGCAGAATATGGATTGCTTTTTCAACTCCAGTGCATGAGACAACATTATTCCTAAGCTGGCATGTGGTCACAAGGTGCCACAGAAAGAGTTTGTCAATATATACTCAAGAGGCAGAGATCATCCTTGCATTTGACTGCAGAGACACATGGGTTAATGTGAAATTCCTGCTGGAAATGCTTATGCAATAAACAGTAACAGTCATACTGAATAAACTAGAACCTTTCATTTAATTATAATTCTGTTCATAATACATCGAAGAGAACACATCTAACATGATTAAGACAATAAAGCAACTATATTCTAAACTTTAGTGACCTTCAACAGCTAAAATACCCTATATCAAGATGAAATTTTAAAACCAATTTTAAAAAGTTACTATATTATTTCTGCTCGTCCTAATTAACCTGATCTCACATGCCTTTAAACATTTCAAAGAGTACCAGTTTAATGATGAATGTTATGACTTTACATAGAAAATTTATTTGCAAACGTTCCTTTATATCTGAGGCAACTTATGTCATGATCAGAAGACTTCTGTCTAATGTGTCATAGAGGTTCTCACAATCTATAAATACTATCATACTTCTACATAGTAATTCTATTTAAACAATTTCATATATAAATTCTAGCTCATATTCTCACATACCTGACACATTTAAGGCCACAACTAATATTAAAATTGAGGACAACCTACATGAGGATGCAAAAGCAATGTCTTGGCATTTATTTTGCTGTGTTTCAGTGGAAGCTAAGAGGATTTGAAATTGATAGAAAATGTTTCCACGTAACAGCTAACATATTATCTGTTAGTGTAAGGTGGGACCAATGTTATATGAGGGTGCTTTGAAGTAAAAAAAAAAGTTCATGTGAAGATTTGTACTATCTTTTAATTCCACTTCTCCACGAACTTTTTGAAGTACCCTTGTATATATGCTGCATGAAAAATTGTATTTACACTAGCATTAAATAAACCAAATATTCTTCCCCTAAAGGGTCTACTTAAATATATGAAGGGTGCCTCTTTGCTGTACAGAAATTGTATCGATACACATTTCATTATTGGCCAAATATTGAAGAATGCTTCAAATGCTAGAGGAACAAATGACCTGACAAGCCCTTAAAAACTGACCTCAAGCCCTTATCAATTTTTTTTTTTTTTTTAAAGATGACTGGTAAGGGGATCTTAACCCTTGGCCTTGGTGTTATCAGCACCACACTTTCCCGAGTGAGCCACGGATTTTTTTTTTTTTTTTAAAGATGACTGGTAAGGGGATCTTAATCCTTGGCCTTGGTGTTATCAGCACCACACTTTCCCGAGTGAGCCACGAGCTGGCCCTAAGCCCTTATCAATTTTTATTCCATCTTACAACTGCCATTCTAATTGGGAGGCAATTAAGTATTTAGGAATTAAAAGAAAAGTTGGTCTGGGGGGCTTTTATAAATCACAGGTTCTTGGGACCTACTTTTCAAAAGTATAGTTCAATGCATTTAGAGTGGGGTCAAGGAATCCATACTTTTTAAAGGTTTTCCCAAATACATCTAAAAAATTAATACAAGGGAAAATCCCACAATACCTACGGTCATAGAGCCTGTAAAGGGCTTGTTTAGAACACCCTTTATGACATGAGAAGACCCTAAGCCTCAACACTTGGGAAGTATGCTACCTTAAAGTTGTACATTTAATTTGTCTCCATTAATTTAATCGATATTAGGCTGGCTGGTTATCTCAGCTGATTAGAGCACGAGCTTGTAACACCAAGGTCAAGGGTTCAGTTCTCTGTACCAGCCAGCTGCAAAAACAAAAAAACCTAATCTCTTTGTGGAAAGATAATAAAGCATAAATCCCAACTGGTACCCCCCAACCCCCAATCGATTTTTAAAAACTACTATATTCTAATATTCTCTTAGCTAGAAAGACCTTCACATCATCTTGATCAATCCATGGTCCTCTTTTACAGACAGGAATTAAGGCCAGAAAGTAAAAGGAGTCTTGCCTAAGGAAGCTTGTTTAATGAGATCAATTAATGAAAGACTTTATTTAACTTGCTGTGTGGTTCTGTCTCTTTTCGTTGGTAATAGAATCAATTTAGGATTGACTCTAGGAAGAAGCAGGTTGTCTTAAGGAGTTAAAAAGATCCATGAAAAGACAGATCCATCAAATCATTTTCAAACAAAGACATAACAATTTCCCTTTGTCTGCAGGTTTCTGTGAATTTCAGACATAGGGTTTTGTGTAGGTGATGCTATTCTGATGATGACATACAGTGATATTTCCCTGACGGGGCATGTCAATGCCCTTAGGGGAAGTGGTAGTGGAAAATTTTTACTCTTGCCAACAGGATGCTCTGTAATTTTTTTCTTACAAAAATTTCTCTGTCTCTTTGGGTTGAAGGCAGATTATTCTTATAATAAAAGAATAAACTGTTATAAACAAACTACCTTCCATTTGTTTAACATCTAACACTTCTCAATTTCAGCTCTTAGCTCCCTAAGTCCATAGCTCTTTAATTTGCTATCACAATGAAGATTTCTACTCAGAACAAAATCCTCAGAATATACTTTAGGTTAGATTACCAAGAATGCAAATGAGAACTAGTTAAAGGAAATTATTACTTTACCACATTTTAGAATCGAACGCAAACTTTCTTTACCTTGGAAGGAATATTTGTAAACCATGGTACTTAAACACTATTTGCACCACTGATATCAAATATAAATACTGACGGTTAAAATCAGCATTACTCAGAAAAATCCTTTTTATTAATCAGTTGTAGACATTTAAAAAATCTAATTTATTGTGGCAAATTCTACCAGAAAGTTATTCAAATCTTTTCGATGAGAAAACTATAACATCAGAAACTTCCTCCTAAATACCACTATCATTTTCAAGTTTAAATAGCTCTTAGGAAAAGCAAGCCATAATAGAATTAATTATCCTAAATTATTTAAACATTTCACTTTGACTCAAACATTTTTCACTTTGTTTCCAATCTGAGTCATAAATTTTGTAGTCAGGAAGAATGAATGAAATTCTTCACTTGAGAAGTCCTACTTGCCTACTAAAAACTATTTCCAGGCCCCAGGGTAAGCAGGGAAGGAACACTAAAGTGCCATACTGTTTGCTCCCAATCTGTTTATTTGGGAGTATATCTTTTACAAATGCAAATATGATATCATTCTCTTATTTAAAGTCAATACTTCTTCCTGCTAGACTTAAGGTAACTTCAGCATCCCAACCATGAGTCTGTAACACCCTCCATGGTGCAACTACTGCTTAACTCTCACTACTCTGTCTTCCCTTTGAGCTTCAAACACAATGGGCTTCAGATCCTCAAAGTTCTTTCTGGGTCTTCACATACCCTTCTCTTCACCCCCCACAAACAGTAAGGCTTTCCTTGACACTAGTCTAATCTGGGAGTTCCTTCAGATGTCCACAGAGACCACCCCTTCCTTTCCTAACATACTATGTTTTGATAGATCGTCCCCGCTACACCAAAAGCTCCACAAAGGCAGAGTCACTCTGTCACCACTAATTTCTTAGCCCCTAGCTCTATACGTGGCACACAGTGAGTGCCAAATAAAATATATGTCAATGAATAAAGTACTTGCACACATATTTCCTTTAATATACAAGCATCAAGAGACTTCTAATTATCAGGTTGAAGGTCACAAAGGTAGAAACAATGAAAATTCATTATCCAAAGAGATTTCAGACTTGGTAGAGCTAAATGAGGTTAAGTGATAGGTGCTTAAATTCTACATTTAGACTAAAACCAAAAAAACATCTATAGTAGTAGAAGATTAGAAATGAGGGAGACACATTTGAGAAAGACTCAGGGGTTTTAGCTAGTAGGGCAATTAAAGCTGCCAAAGAAGTTTCCTCAGGCTGCATGAGCAGACAAGAAAAGTCTAGAATGTCAACTAGACCCCACTTAAATAACTGCATTCAACGTGGGCTCCAAAGAGAGCTATCAAGATGGTAAAAGGTTTGAAACAACTGAAGGAGCTAAGACTAACTTGGAAATAAAAATTCTAGGATATACTCACACTGTTAACAATTGACATGTCCAGTTCTACCATGAACCGCCACATGCTCTTGGACAAATTACAAACTCTCAGTTTTAGCTTCCTCATCTCTAAGATAAAGTTTTGTAAGCTACCATACAGCTCTAAAATGGCAATGAATCAGATTTCTATGTTGCGAAAAACATATATAACAGACAAGTGTATTTTAGCTCATAAGGAATATTTTATAATAAAACTGCCTAAAAATGGCACAACTGGTCCTAAACAGGAACGTTTCCAGTTACTAGAGGTATAAAAGCAGCAAGATAACCACTCAGATGTTATAGAAGCAACCAAGCCCAAAACAAGGGTGAAACACATATTTGGCACACCTACCAATAGATTTATTTTAAAGTAAAACCCCATCTTTCTTTCCCCTCATTCAACAAATATACATAAAGCTGTTAACAGCATTTTACCTTCTAGACCTTTTTTTTAAAAAATGCATAACACTTATGAATCTTTCCATGAACTTTTTGAAGTCCCCTTGTATTTTGCAGCCACACTATGGACTAAATCATTCCCCATTTTCATGGCTGTCTAGTGTTTCTAATTTTTCCTACTACAATGTTACAGGGTGAACACCTTTGTGCACATCTTTTACTTCTGGAGGTTAGATTCATAGAAGCAGAATTTCCTTATAAACGTATATAGTGCTCCCAACAAATTTACATCCTTGCCATTTCCCCACACTTTCAATCTTGTGTTTTCCTGAGCACTAGTAAAATCAAGCACTTTATTTTTTCAAAAGTCATATTACCTTTAACATATAAGTTGTTTTAGATTTTTACATAGTCAAATCTGTCGACCTTGGTGGTTCTGAGTAACACTTAGAAAAGCTGATCCTCATACCACATGGCTTCTTCTACTTTTTCCAAAATCACCTCAGTGGCAAGAATGGAAAAGTTGACACTTACTGATACTGTGACTATCACTGAGTCACAGGGAAAGGGGAGGAGGTGATTACAGGAAATTAGGAAATGCCAGCCCCATAAAAATCAGGTCCAGCTTCAAAATCAACTGGTCCATCATGGTCTGATGGCTCAGGAGACCTCATTTCTCATAGTTCATACTGTCTTAGCTATCCTGACAGTGCTGAAGGGCCCTAGGTCTCAAAGCTCTCTGCTTCTACTACATCCATACTAATTTTTGTTTTAGACTAATTTGTTCTGCTTTATATAAATTCTTAAGAATTTACATATCTGTTTTGGAAACAGATCTAACTTCCAGGATTTACAGAAACAACTAAACTAATCATTTCTACTGTTAATCTGGACATAGACGTCTCAGACCTGAATCGCTAACTAGCCCAGTTCTCCCATCCTTCTCACTGTCAAACAACTCCATTCCTCATGAGGGGAAAAGACACATGAGAGCAAACATGCTCAACACCTTATTTGGTCACACATCTTTGCTTCTACTACTTTATGGGTATCATTTTAAGAACAGGTGAAAACGGTTTACTCTAACAACTACTCTCATCAACACTATGTAAACTGCTTAAACCAGAGATAGTATTTTACATAATTACACTGTTTAACTATACTTCGATTTTTAAACCCAAATAGTAGGGCTGGCCAGTTAGCTCAGTTAGTTAGTGTGTGGTATTGATAACACCAAGGTCAAGGGTTCAGTCCCTGTACCAGCTAGGTGCGCAAAAAAAAAAAAATATTCACCTGCAGAGAATCAAGATGGCAGAGTAGATGGTCCCCAGTGTCACTCTCTCCCACAAATGACCAACTTATAACTATTAAAAAAAGCAACGAATGCCAAGCAGGGGAAGAGGAAGAGACTTACGGAGTTCAAGAAGGTGGGAGAAGCTGCAATCAGAGAAGGGGACCGCTCCGACTGTTTCAGGCCCTAGCCATTTCAAGGCTGTCCCTGGTGAGCACAAGGAGCAAAAGCCGGCAACAACTGCAGCTGTGCCCTTTGTGTGAAGTTGCTTGGAGGCTGCAGGGGAGAAGAGGTCCTTGGTGGACCCCAGGCCAGCAAGACCAATGACAGTTTTCCTTCCCGTGGACCCACACAGGAGCAAGGGGCCACAGACAACTGAAAAAACAAGCCACTCCAAGGCCAGTGAGTCATCTCAAGGGACCAGCAAACAGCCTGCCCCACGAGAAGTGTTTGGAGTGCAGCGAGGTGGGGAGACAGGCCCACTGGGGGAACATTGGAGCACAACATGGACAGCTGATTTGTCCTCCAACCAGCACAGGTCCACTCAGTGTAGACTGGTCAGTAATACAGAACTGCAGGGATGCAGTTTGCTGAAAAGACTCAGGACCAGACTAGAGTTTCCACACAACCCAGGTGCATCAGATCTCACAAGACCTGGAAGTGCTTGAAAAGGTCAACAGTTAAAACCTGAGCTGCACACATACACAAAAATCACCTAACAGCTAGAATCCTGAGGTGGACTTCTGGGGAGGAGGGCAAATGAACCTCCTGAAATTGCACACAAGATTTTGAATACGTCTTTGAGGAGAAAGTCTATAGATTTCATTAATTCTCAAAGGGACTGTGATCTAGAAATGATTAAGAACTGCTCTAGAGCCTTGCTACTCAAAGTGTGATCCATCTGGGAGCTTGTTAGAAATGCAGAATAGTCAGGCCCTATTCCACACCTAGAGAATCAAAATGCACGTTTTAAAGAAATTCCCAGGTGATTCCGATGCATATCAAGTTAGAAAAGGATTGCTCTTTGGTTTGCAGCAGCTAAACTTTCCAGTCAAATCATAAGCACCCCCAATATACATTTTTATTTTTTTCCCCCTTTAAATGAGTCAGAAACCCCCCCCCCCCCCCCCCCCCCACACACACA
>NW_007726715.1:185793-199312 GCF_000696425.1 Galeopterus variegatus
TTTTTTTCCCCCTTTAAAAGAGTCAAAAACCCCCCCCCCCCCACACACACACAAATTGCAGCCTAGCTCCAGAGACTGAGCAGAGCCTAGTGAGAAATACACATTCACAAAGTGCTGGCTGGCTCCAGAGTGAACAGTAGCCTGCTAAAGGCTACTTTTTTCTTTTTGAAAAAGACACACTTCAGAAGTGTGGCTGGCTTCAGGAGAATAAGCAACAGCCCCACCTTCTGCAGGGACTCAACTTTTATAGTTTTTCCAATATATATGCATGCTATCTAATGAATATTCAACTAAGGGGGAGGTTTCCAGTTCTATAAACTAGTCTTTCACACAATCGGTCTCTTTTAAAAAATTTTTTTAAAAAATAAAATGTAATTTCATTAACATTTTTTTACATTCTAGGGTGGTGGTGTGGAGCAGCTGGGAGGGAGGGCGAGAGGGGAAAAGGGAAGGAAATGTGATGGAAGGAGGAGGAATGGAATGAGGCCTGTGGCACCCCCCTCATTCCCACAGGGGAGACTGGGGGGCTTCCAGCACTGGTTTGGTCATTGCTGCACTGGGTGCAGATGTCGGGGGTGTGGCACAAGCCCTCGCCCCCCCATCTCAGCTCGGGTACCTGGGGCCCTTCTTGCTGCAGCTCGGCAGTCATTGCTGGGGGGGCTGCACATGTCAGGGGAGAGTGGCTGAGGTCCAAGGCCCCCCACCACCCAGGTTCAGGAGAGCTCGGGGTGCTTCCTGCAGCGGCTTGGTGATCATTGCTGGGGTGGTTGTGCATGTCAGGGGGGGTGTGGTTGAAGCCCACGTCCCCCACCCTCGGGACTGGTTACAGGTGCAGGGGTGGGGGTATTGCTGAGGCCCCCGGCCCTCTCCCCTTTCTGGCTTGGTAGCCCAGGAGACTTCCAATCCTTCTAGGTGTTATAGGAGTTCTTTGGTGAAATGAGACCTTTACTAGTTAACATTAAACTTTGTCTCTGGTTGCAGGTACTTTGTTTTTTCTTTCGGTTCTGTGTTGGATTATTTGCTGTTCCCACCACTTAAACTTCTAGCTGAAATAATTTGTTGTCCCTTGCTCACTTCTAAAATGGGGGAACTTCCTGTGGGGACCAGTACTTGAGCTCTGTGGTTGAGCTAAATTGTTGCTTTGCTGCTGATTCCCTAGGGAAGGCTTTTGGTGCAGCTCAGGTTTTAATGGTTGACTTTGTAGGTATTTCCAGGTCTAGTGAAATCCGGTGCATCTGGGTTGTGTAGAAACTCTGGTCTGGGTCTCAGTCTTTTCATCAAACTACACCCCATGCAATCCTATATTCCTGACCAGTCTCCTCTGAGTGGTCCTGCGCTGACTGGGGGGCAGACCAGCTGTCCTTGCTGTGCCCCAGTGTTTCCCTGGTGGGCCTGATCCTTGCGATGACTCACTGGCCTCTGAGTAGCTCCTTATTTCCAGCTGTTGTGGCTCCTCGCTCCCATGTAGGTCCACTGGAACCCTATTAGTGGTACTGCTGGCCTGGGGGCCACCAAGGCCCTCTTCTCCCCTGCTGCCTCCAAGCAACTTCACCTGAAGGGCATAGATGCGGCTATTGCCAGCTCCTGCTCCATGTGCTCAGCAGCTCCAGCCTGGAAGTGGCTGGGGCTCAAAACGGTCAGAGCGGTTTTTTCTTTCTCTCACTGTTGCTTCTTCTGCCTTCATGCACTCCGTAGGTTTCTCTTCCTCTTTCCCTGAGCCCTAGTGGCCCCAGCTTGGCTGTCATTGCTTTTTTATAGTTGTTAATTGGTTGATATGTGGGAGAGAGTGATGCTGGGGACTATCTGTCTATTCCACCATCTTGACCAGAAGTGAGACAGAACTTATTTTTGACATTGGGACCACACTTTACATTTTTAAATGGCTATTTAATTTTTTTCTTTTTTTGCTACAGAGACAATAAGTGGCCCCCAAACCCCAAAGTATATTCTAGCTGGCCCTTTACAAAAACAGTTTGTTAACTCCTCTACAGCACACAATTGACTTCTCAAATATTTGGGGTAAGGAGCTCAGCAGGTATGGATTAAATGTTTGCTAAATGTTCAAAGCCAGGCTGCTCTGATCCCAAAAGCTGTCTAAAAGCAAAAGAAGTTCACATAGACTCATGGCTACACTATCTAAATCAGAGATTTTTTAGAATCAGAAAGGTCCTTAAGAGAGTCTACTCCAATTACTTGATTCTGTAGAGGTTAATATACTTTGTTTAGTGTCACGCAGAACTAGGATAATAATCAAGGTTTTCTTACATGAACTGAGTCATCTATTTCACAACTTTGCCTTTTACTCAACTGCTTGGAAAAGCCACTTTATAAATGTCACGAATGCAAGTTGACTATCAAAAGTGAAACTTCTTCCTTTAAGTAAATCAACAAGTGTAAGAATTATTCTTTTTATTCTTGAATAAAACTTGAAATTTCTGGCAATACTGAGTATACATCTTAGGACACAGAAAATCAATTTCTTATAGAAGAAAACGCAATTTATGTTAAGATTGTGTCATTTCCATGACTTACATAATTTTAAAATATGATTTGCTACAGAGTATACTACAGGACAGAAGTCATCTGAGGATATTTATGTCTTTGTGCTATTCATCAACCCTGGGTTACCAAGATACGTGAAGTTTGTTTTAAACAATCCTGAAAACAGTGCCCTTGAGAAGTCAATAAATAACCCCCTGGGGCATACACTAAATCCCCTAAAATTCTAAAATTAAGACATTTATGGCTACCATAGCTCGATTCACTTTCACAATATTAGGAAGCTTAAAAACACTGATGTTCATTTCTCTTAAGATTATACACGATCTTATTACTTTTGGTTTCCATTCATCCAAAGAAGTATTTTCCTGGCACTAAGATAATTCAGAATTACTGTGGCTTCAGAAGTTGAATGTGTGGGGCCATCATCTCCATATTTTTACTTGCCAAATCAATTTTATTTGGCTCCTGTGTTCTAGATACTTCTAAAGTTTACATAACCATTTGCTATGCATGCTTTGCATGCTTACACAATTTCTCCTTGGAGAAATTATTATCTGGTACAGCAACATCTAAAATTTAATTTCCTGGGGGAGGGGACGTTCTAGATACTTCTAAAGTTTACATAACCATTTGCTATGCATGCTTTGCATGCTTACACAAGTTCTCCTTGGAGAAATTATTATCTGGTACAGCAACATCTAAAATTTAATTTCCTGGGGGAGGGGACGGGATGGAGAGGATCAGGTAAAGGGGCATGAAAATCAACTACAATATATATTGAGAAGTAAAATTTTAAAAAAATAAATAAATAAAATTTAATTTCCTTAACTCCCTCCCCACCACCTCAAAAACCATCTAGTCCAATCTAGCCTTCACAAAGTTCAGCAGAACCATCCTACCACATAGCTTCCAAAAGCTGACGAAAAGAACTTTTAAAACGGTCATCTCTTGACCCTTACATTCAAACAATGACTACAAAAAGGTCTGCTCCTTTCTGCAAGTATGAAAAAAATAAGTCAGTACTTGTTTTCAATCTTCAAAACAGTTTACAATATTCTCCAGTTTTCCAATACATCAAAAAGACACCCAATTTCAAAATCTAAATAAAAGCACATAAGTTAGCATGTCTAAAAGCACAAGTCATACCATTTATCCCTCCAGGCTATGTAGACAGTAAGACTTCGACTGACAAGAAAAGATTCTGATCAAGAAAAAATTAAAAACTGAAGTTCACTTCTGTAGTTTTCACAGACCTAAATTTTGGGGCTACATGCGAAACTGCAGAGTCAATTAGATTACTAATTCTAACGAAAGTGGGAGTTTAAAGTGGCTGGTTAGCTCAGCTGGTTAGAGTGTGGTGCGATCCCTGTACTGGCTGGCAAAAAAAAAAAAGTTGGAGTTTAAAATCCTCACCATGTATAGTCTTAAAAGTCTCAGCTTTCCCTCTAGTATCAGGAACCAGACAAGGATATTTGCTCTTGCCACTTCTATTCAATATTGTACTGCAGATTCTAGCCAAGGCAATTAGGCAAGAAATCAAAGGCATACAGACTAGAAAGAAGTAAAAATATTTCTATCTGGAAATGCATGTTAAGGGACCCCTAAAAAAAAAAAAAGAAATTAAAAAGAATTCCAATTATAAATAGCTCCCCCCCAAAACAATAAAACATTCAGGAATTAAGTTAACAAAAGAAGTATAGACTTGTACACAGGAAACTACAACATGTTGAAAGAAATGAAAAAAATGGAAAGACATCCTATGTTCATAAATCCAAAGACTTAATATTGTTATGACAGCCATATTCCCCAAACTGATCTATAGATTCCACACAATTCTTACCAAAAATCCCAGCAGGCTGAAATTGACATGCTAATCATAAAATTTATATGGAAATGTAAGGGACTCAGAATATCAAAGATGATCTTGAAAAACAAGAAAGCTGGACTCAAGCATCCCAATTTCATAACTGCATACTAAGCTGCCGCTAAGACAGTAGTACTGATGTAAGGACAGACACAGAGATAAATGAAATAGAACTGAAAGTCTAGAAATAAATCCTTACATTGTAGTCAACTGATTTTTGACAAGGGTATCAGGGCAATTTAATGAAGTCTTTTCAGCAAATGGTGCTGAGAAAACTGAATATCCACATGCAAAAGAATGAAGTTGGACCCTTGCCTCACACCATATACAAAGTCTTCATGACCTTGAACTAGAGAACAGTTTCTTAGATATGACACCAAAAGCACAAGCAACAAAAGAAAAAAACTAGACAAGTGAACTTTATCAAATTAAAAATGTGTATGCTACAAAGCACACTATCGAGAAAGTGAAAAGAGGCTGGCCACTTAGCTCTTTGGTTAGAGCATGGTGTCATAACACCAAGGTCAAGGGATCCTGAAAAGTGAAAAGAAAATCTATAGAATGGAAAAAAATTTTTCAAATCACATTTGATAGGATATGTAAAGAACTCTTACAGCTCAACATTAAAAAGACAAATAACCCAATTAAAATGGGAAAAGGATTTAAATAAACACTTCTCCAAAGAAAACATACTAATGGAAAATAAGCACATGAAAAGATGCCCAACATCATTAGGGAATTAGGGAAATGCAAATCAAAACCACAATGAGATATCACTTCATGGCTAAAATAAAAAAGGCATACAATAACAAGTACTGGTGAGGATATGGAGAAATTGGAACCTGTATATGCTGCTCGTGGAAATGTAAAACAATACAACAACTTTGGAAAAACAGTTTGGCAGTTCATTAAAATGTTAAACAAAGAGTCGCCCTATGCCCCCGTAATTCCATGGTTAGATACATACCTAAGACAGTGAAAATATATGTTGACACAAAAACTTGTACACACATCTTCACAATTGTAGTATTCATAATAGCCCCAAATTGGAAACAACCCAAATGTCAGTGAACTAATGAACAGATAAACAAAATGTGGTACATCCATACGACAGAGTATTATTCAGCCATAAAAAGGAATGAAAAACAGTACATGCTGTATATATGAATGAAATATACATGATACACTGATGAATCCTGAAAACATTCGGTTAAGTGAATGAAGCCAGTCACAAATAACAATATTATTGTATGATTTCATCTATATGCAATGTCCAGAATAGGTAAATCCATAAAAACAAAAATTAAATTATGGTTGCCAGGGACTAGGGGGAGGACAGGGAGAACAACTGCTAATGGGTTTGGAGTTTCTTTTGGGGGGATGAAAACGTTCTTAATTAAATAGTGATGACTGCACAACTATGACTATACTAAAACTTAATTGTACACTTTAAAAAGGTAACTTTTATGGCATGTGAATTATATCTCAATAAAGCTGCTTTAAAAAATTGTGAGCTGAACCTCCAACAAATTGAAATATGATTTGTTTATGAAGTACATTGTATATTCTCTTAGCAAATTAACTGTAGTTGAAGGCAGAGGTAATAAACCATAAAGACTCAGTTCCTTGTATTATGTGAATACTACTATGTATCTAGAGTGGCTGATGCCTAAAAACTAAACATTTGCAAGGCTATCACAGTATGTGACATACATTTTAAGTTTACTATTATTTAAGACATGCATATAGAGTTCAATTTTCTGTTCTGCATAGCAAGTTGCATAAGCATGTTTAACATTAGCTGAACCTACTCCATACTTCTGATTTCAAGTTTCATTCATTACTCATGGGGAACTTATGCTTAGAAAGGTTACAATAGACAGTGTGACACAGCTCTGCCCTTAAGGTGCTCACTGCCTAGTAGTATGACAGGAGTATTTATCTATCTAAAATTATATTATCACCTGTTTCGAATCCCTCAGTTAGAATGGTCAAAATTCAAGAAGAGTAGTATACAAGAGCCCAATGTCAAAGCACTAAATATGCTTTTAGCAATTAGTCTGAGATTCTCATTCTTTTTTTTTTTTTTTTTTGGCAGCTGGCCTGCACAGGGAACCAAAACCTTGACCTTGGTGTTACAAGGCTATGCTCTAAACGCCATGCTCTAACCAACTGAGCTGACCAGCCAGACTTAGCAATTAGTGTACCGGTGGGGAAATGGCTAGAGGAAAAAAGTGATAAGTAACTATGAAGTTCTGTTAGCACTTCCCATGAAAGATTCAGAAATATGTGAAAGGGAAATGGATTTAAATGTGTGAATTGTTTAGTAGTACAGTCACCCAAGATGAGGAATTTAAACTCATCTTATTTTGAATATTAAACTCCTTGTTTTTTAAATATTAAAAAAAAGGGTGTGGTTGCCAGAGGCCAAGGAAAAGGAGAATGGAAAGTTAGTGTTTAATGAGTACACTGTTCCAATTGAGGAAGATGAGAAAGTTCTAGAGATGGATAGTGGTGATGGTTGCACAACAACGTGAATGGACTTAATACCACAGAACAGTACACTTAAGAACAGTGAAAATGGTAAATTTTATGTTATATGTATTTTACCACAATATAAATACATAAAATAGGAAAGGGAGAGACTCCAGAAAACTGGAAATCTTAGGTCACACACTGTGGATCAACCATTATTTGTCCTTCCTAAACTACCAAATGCAACATAAAAAACTAGACTTCAATACATGGAAAGGAATTTCACAGTGTGCAAGAAAGGCCAGGTAGATCAGGGTTATAATCAAATCTTTGCCACTGTGAGATCTGTGCATTGGTCAAATTGATAAACTCTATAAAACTTAAAGGAAACGAAAAGTTCACAAACTTGAGTATGTTGTGGAAACAAAATCAACAGCCTTACAGACAAATTAGAGGATGAGGGAAGAATCAAGATGACTCCCAAATTTCTCTCAGATAACGAGGTGGTTAAAGTGACTTACTGAGATAGAAAAGACTGGCAAGAACTAGGATTCAGAGGGAAACAGAAAGAGAAGCTGGACTTAAGTTTATTTATTCAAAAGGGATGATGCCTTGAGATAACAAGGTTATAGTTTCCTGAAGCTATTTCCCAATGCCATCTACTGATACAAAGCTTTGGGATAATTTCTCTAAGTCTTCAAGAAAATCTAACACACTGAAATAGCCCAACTAACAAAAAAATGCTTAAAATATTCTTTTTTACAAAAATTTTTGGGCAGCTGGCCAGTACAGGGATTGAACCCTGGACCTTGGTATTACCAGGACCACGATCTAAAATATTCTTAATTTGAGAGGCTAAAGAGTGCATTTACCAGATGAAGCTAGAGACATGGTAAACAAAGTCAACCAGAATCTCATACACATACTTATGTGATGTTATCTGCAACCCCACCTACTACATATCTACTTGTGATAAACTATCTTCCTCTGATGTTTCCTTCCTCTTACCAGTGTCATTACACTCAGTCACCCAAACTAGAAATCCTGTCAGTATCTTTGATTCTGTATCCTACTCCTATCCACCGCACATACATTCAGTTATCAAAACCTGTTTTGCATCTAAGTCAGAGGCTCATTTTACCCAAAGAAGATTCAAAGTAAATATTTTGGGTTGAGAACTGCTAAAAAACTTTAAGAGTGCCCCCAGATGACTCTAATGAACACTTCCCTACTCAGGAACCACTATTCATAAACTTTTAAAATCTTTCCTTCATTATTCTTGATGCTACTGCCCTCATTATCTTTTGCCCTCATTATTTCTTGTCTACACTATTAAAATAGCCTCCCTATCTCTAGCCTTCTCCATATTCTGACCTATTTTCTGCATCAGCACCAGCATTCCTCAAAACTCAATTTTTTTGCTATAAAAGATGTCACAATCAGTAAATTCTGAATAAGGCTTCTAGATTAGATAATATTATTTTCAATTTCCTGATTTTGATAATTGTACTGGGATTATATAAAAGAATATCCTTGATTTCATAAAATAAACACTAAAGTATTTAGGAGTAAAGGGAATTCATATCTACAACTTACCCTCAAATAGTTCAGACAAAAATGTGTGTATATAAATATAGACTGAAAAAGAAAGATAATGTACAGTGATAAAATGTTAACGTTTGGAGAGTCTGGGTGAAGGCTATATGGAAATCCTTACTGTTCTTTTAAGTTTTAAGTCTGAAATTATGTCAAAATAAAAAGTTTTTAGAAATCCAGTAGCCAAAACATTTCATTCTGAGTTGTATTTTTGTTAACACACTTCTTAAGTAATCTTTTAAGTGATTTATACACACATACAAGTGATCAACTTATTGGTGTATATGCAACACTATCCTTTTTTTCCTGTAAGAACTACAACAGAATTTATGGACAGAACACCTATGACAAGACAATTTCCTTTAATTCTGATTCAGAGGCCAAAGCCATAGAGCATAGGCTAAAAAATGCAGCTCTTTGAATTATTGTACGAATTTTAATGAAAAGAAAGACAAAGCACAACTTCCCTAAGTCAGTGTAAAAGCATTATTATGAAACAATCACAAAAAGAAAGTAAAAAGTATTCTGAGCTCAGAAGGGTGTGAAAAGCCATGAAAACCTGAATTCTGATTCTGGGCTGCCTGAAAATATGGCAGTAATCTACAGTGGTGAGTATACTAACCCCCTGGAGATCTGTGGAGAGCTCTGGACTTGCAGCAGATTCACGAACTCTTTGAAGCTGATCCCTAGAGTCCAGGCTGAGACCCCTGGCTGGCCAGTACAGAAATCAAACCCTGGACCTTGGAGTTACCAGCACCACACTCTAACCAACTGACCTAACTGCCATGTAAAAGTATTTCTAAGCATAGCTTTTAGAATCATGAAATTGCCCTTAACAATCAACTTAATTCGATAGTTACAAGCATGACAACATTTGTGCCAAGAACCAAAACACAAAAAGCCATGTAGTCATTAGCCAGTATTCTAACAAATTGCTCAATACAACCAATTATCACACCAACTTTAAGTTTCACCTCTCTAGCACTAGTGTTCTACAATGCATCTAAACTACTAAGTGCAAGAATTCAAAACACCTTGTTTAAAACCAAAAACCTTAACAATATGGAGGAGGAGAGAACAAAACTGAGGTTACCAGAGGTGAGAAAGTGGCAGGGGGTCGGGGGTGGGTAGGGGGAAGGTAAGAGAGGAATTGGTAACAATTACATTGTATATTGTTGAATATACTATTTACCCTGATTTGAGCACCATATATTACACACAGGTATTGATATTCAACTCTGTACCCCACAGATATGTATTATCAACTATGTCACAATTAAAAAAAAAAAAAAAAAAATATATATATATATATATATATATATATGAGATGGGAGGTACCGAAACACTTTGAAATAATTTTATAGAACACAGGATTTGTTTGGATGGCACTATATGTGTTAATATGATATATATTAAGATAACTTTTTTTTTTTGGACCGGTAAGGGGATCGCAACCCTCGGCATGGTGCCGTCTGTACCACGCTCACTCACTGGCCATCCCTATACAGGATCCGAACCCACAGCCTTGGCACTACCAGTGCCGCACTCTCCCAAGTGAGCCATGGGGCCAGCCCTAAGATAATTATTTTAAATATAATTATGAGCCTTAAGAAAAGGACCAGATTCAGAAATACAATCTAGAATAAAAGAAAAATGACAAACTCAACTCACCAGCAATTTCTACAATATCACCAGGAACTATGTCTTTAGCTTTAATACGTTGTACACTCTTTCTGTCCTGTCGATACACTTTGCCCATTTCAGGCTCATACTCCTTAAGGGCTTCAATTGCATTTTCAGCATTTCTTTCCTATACAAAAGAAAACAGAAGATAAGAGTAGTAAACACCTGCCTGCCACTACAAGTATTTCTACACAAAGCGGCTCATACTCCTTAAGGGCTTCAATTGCATTTTCAGCATTTCTTTCCTATACAAAAGAAAATAGAAGATAAGAGTAGTAAACACCTGCCTGCCACTGCAAGTATTTCTACACAAAGGAATATAATTTTAGATTTCTAATTTAAAAAACAAACAAAAAAAGCAGCATGCGCTAACGACATTTGTAAACAATTCACGTCTTCAAGCAATAAACATTTTAAAGGGCACTTATGATTTTGTATTAAAGCAAAAAGACAAGCACCCCAAGAAGAGTAAGGGGATAAAACTACAATGAGGAAAAGCAGTTGCAGAATCTGCTGTCTCTAAGCACACTGTAAAACACAACCTTCACCTCCAGCCACACACACACCACACCATTAAATTGATCCTGTCTCACATGAAAGGTAGTACAGCATAACGGTCTGGAGCTAGGCTACCTAGGTTCAATCCAGGCTCTTCTACTTAATAGCTATGTGACTGTGGGTAAGTCACACAACACAGGTTTACTGCCTATGAAATGACGACACTAATAATACCTAACCTTAAAGGTTGTGAGGATTACAAGTTGTACGTAAAATGCTTAGACCATGTTTTGGCACACAGTAAATGCTATGAGTGATGAACTAAGGAAATCATACGTTATATCTCACAAATTCTAAGAACTATCACTCCAGTGGTAAAGACAAAGGGCTAGATAGAATCTCATCACAGAACTGCAGTCACACAGTATACTTATATGAACATATCAAGACTTAATCATGCAGTTTTTCTTCCCAATTTCAAAATAAAGACGTAGAATCAAACCTGCCTAAAGAGAGCCAGCCCATGGCTCACTTGGGAGAGTGTGGTGCTGTTAAGACCAAGGCCATGGGTTTGAATCCCTATATAGGGATGGCCGGTTAGCTCACTTGGGAGACAGTGGTGCTGACAACACCAAGTCAAGGGTTAAGATGCTCTTACCGGTCATCTTAAGAAAAAAAACAAACAAAACAAAAACCAAAAAAACCCTGCCTAAAGAGAATTAAATGACACAAAACTACAGAATCAAACCTGCCTAAAGAGAATTAAATGACACGAAACTGAAAGGTAACAGCATGTTTGCCTCACTTTTCATGTAAGCATCCGTGAAAAAATATAGGAAATCTAAAATAAACTTCATTTCAATCCCATATCATTTGAGCTTAAAGAATGAGTTTATCTGCATCACCTTATAATTAAAAGAAATAACTGAATATTTAACCATAATTAATGTCACTACCATAAACATCCTTTGGATTAAATTCAACTGCTACCAGTATTGGAGAAATAATAAATTCTGAGCATTGTTGCTATTCAATCAGAGTCAAATTTGAAACAAACCTCTTTTTCAATAGGATCCATCCTCTATCCCTTCTCCCTCACTAAACTGATAAATCATGGAGTTTTATTTCTTTTTCTCACTCCTCAAGGTCATGTCAGGTAGACTTTAACTAGACTGCTCAGGGTTAATGAGATATTTTGCTCCTACTAAAATCTAGCAAGTTAATTATTCTGTTTTGAACATTAAATAAATAAATAAACATTTAAAAAAATTTTTTTAAATCTAGCAAAAGATGCATTTAAATTAGAAGCATACATGTAAAATATAAACTATCTCAGACCTTGAGACCAAAGATGATAATTAAAATCACTTAAAGAGCCTCCTCTACCCCTCATTCAATTCAAACTATCAAAAGAAATATTTAATGTAGGGAGTGGGAAAGGGAATCAAATAATTATAGATTTAAATATGTCAACTTGGGGAAACAATTATACCTAACTGACTAAAAACAAAAGGATAACTTTTTTTTTTTCCTGTCTGTCTTTTTTCATGACCGGTAACGGGATCGCAACCCTCAGTGTCGCGCCCGTACGGCGACTGGCAACAGGATTTGTCAACTTGGGGAAACAATTATACCTAACTGACTAAAAACAAAAGGATAACTTTTTTTTTTCCTGTCTGTCTTTTTTCATGACCGGTAACGGGATCGCAACCCTCAGTGTCGCGCCCGTATGGCGACCGGCAACGGGATCGCAACCCTTGGTGTCGTGCCCGCACCACGCTCAGCCAGTGAGCGGACCGGTCTCTATATGGGATCCGAACCCTTGGCGGGAGCGCCACCGTGCTCCCGAGCACCGCACTCAACCGAGTGCGCCACCGGGCCGGCCCAACAACAAAAGGATAACTTACAGGACTTCTAAGGTTTCCTCTGGTTCTAAAAGTTTACAGCCCCCACACTCCCCTCCAGTTATGTCTCCTACTCACACCTAAATTGGCCTAAATGTCATTTTTCAATGGTACACATGGTACTTTTCTATATATACCATACTCCCTTTCTGGAATAATCTCCTCAGCTTCCACCCACAAAACTCCACTTCTGTATCGTTCCCAACTGCTTGTTACCACCTCTAAGAAGCCTTCCTTGATGACACTGGTCAGAAATGATATGTACTACCCCCAATAATACTTGACACTATATTTATAATTTCCCTTACTTACAGAGGCAAGAATCCTCCAGTATTGTTCATACCATTCCATATACTATGGAAATGGGATTAAGATTTAAGAATGTTATTCTGTTTTAAAACTAAGACAAATCTAAAAGTTTTGTGAAAATGTTACAAATTTTTATTTAGGAATTCAGATCAACCTTGACCTGGGTTCAAATCTCAGGTACTCTTTGTACTACCTGGTGTGACCTTTGATAAGTCACTTAATCACTCTGAACCTCTATGCCACATGCGTCAAATAGGAATATCATCTGTCCTACAAGATCATCATAAGGATGAAAATAAACAGGAATATAAATGAAGCATCCACCATGGTAACTGGCATATATCATTTAATAAAAAATACAAATTATTAGCTTGAAAATATAAGGACAATCTAATGCTGCTTATTATTTTGTTTCTTTCGCCTAAATTACTCACAAGAGGATCATTTCTATTATATATATATATATTTTTTTTTTTTTTTCTTCTTTTTTTAAAGAAAGAAATAAGAGAAATATAGCACAGTTAAAATTTTCCTCTGGGCTGGCCGGTGAACACCAAGGTCAAAGGCTCAGATCCCCATAACAGCCAGAAAAAAAAAATAAAGTTTTATTCATTGTATGTCATCTTTCTATATGAGCAAACCACAAAGATATTCACATTTACCAATAGGACTAAGTATGTTTATGTTT
>NW_007726715.1:200593-201826 GCF_000696425.1 Galeopterus variegatus
CTCAGCCAGTGAGCGCTGTGAGTGCACCGGTCATCCCTATATAGGATCCAAACCCGCGGCGAGAGCGCTGTTGCACTCACAAAGCGGCACTCTCCCGAGTGTGCCACGGGCTTGGCCTGTAGGATGAGCAATTTTAATAGCAATATATGCATGAGAGGGCTAAAATTTTGCCATTAAATAAATTAATGACAAAAGAAAAAAAAAAAAAAAAAACATGTAGACTTTCCACAGACATATTTTTACTGAACAAATCAGGAAAAACAGATAACAGAAAGATTAATGCAGTTTAAATCACTTAGGTAAGTTACTAAAATTTAGCACTGGAGTAATTTTTGCTTACCTGCCATACACCCACAATTGCATTGGCTACTAATATAAGTAAAATTACAAAAGGTTCTACAAAGGCTGTAATTGTTTCTTCACCTTCTTCAAACCAAGCCAAAACCTAAAAGAGAAATGGCATGTGTTAGAATTGTTGTGTGTTTTAATCTCTTTTCTTACCTTCTCTGGAAACAAATGGTAGCAAAATGTAATGATATAAACAACCAGTTCATGTTCTGTTCATAATTCTTGAATTGAAGTTATATTTCTTAACAATACCCTTAAGAGTTAGTTGGGNCTGGCCGGTGAACACCAAGGTCAAAGGCTCAGATCCCCATAACAGCCAGAAAAAAAAAATAAAGTTTTATTCATTGTATGTCATCTTTCTATATGAGCAAACCACAAAGATATTCACATTTACCAATAGGACTAAGTATGTTTATGTTTTCGTTTTCAGAACGACAGACACTATTTCGGTCCTCAAAGGAGTAACTATGTCCATCAAAAACCTAAAAAATCCATACTTAAAAATGAACTTAAAGTATTAATTTCAGAGTCTATTAAAATCTATTAAAAAAAAAACAACAACAAAAAACGGATCAACGGTCCTAAAAAAGTTAAAGTCCTCAACTAGATATCTGCAGTAGAACAATTATATAAATTGAGAGGGAAGGATATATTATGTTTCTATAGTAAAATTAGTTTCCATTCTGTAAGAAAAGCCTGGGCAATTGAGGGAAAACAGCAAGAAGTAATCTCTGCAGGGAAAACAATTAAGGGTTTAAACTATTTGTATAGCTAAATCCACACACACACAAAAAAATCCAAGGAGAAGAAAGATGACATTGAATTTATGAAGTTTATCACAGGAAGCAACTAGGAAACACAACTTCCATTTTCTTAACTCCTTGC
>NW_007726715.1:202483-206187 GCF_000696425.1 Galeopterus variegatus
CTGTTCATAATTCTTGAATTGAAGTTATATTTCTTAACAATACCCTTAAGAGTTAGTTGGGTTTTTTTGACACAATAATTCCATTTCAGATTGCAAATAAAATTCCTTTATTTGGGAAAATACATCCCATTCATTTTATATGTATATATTCAGAAAAAATAAAACTTAAATTCCTGGTTTTATTAAAGTAAAAGGTGATCATCAACAGTCATGCTGATTTGGCTAATATTCATTTCAAATAATACCCATACGTGGCATAAATCCATAATAAAAACAACTTGATCATTGACTCAAATGTTAGAGTATATAAACTATTAGTTCCCCAATTATTTTCAGTGGCATTACTCAAAGTCATCTCAGAATTACTGCAAGATTGTTTTGAGATTAGGAACGCATCTTTAAGGTTATCCTCCATATGACATAGGACTTCAGAGATGACACAGTCCAAAAATGTCGTAAGCGGACACAGAATGCTGCCCCAAGAAAAATAAGCAGAGAATTAAAACTTTTAGCTTATACAACTATAATCTTTTTAAGATTTAAAAGTTAAAATTAAAGAGCCACACTGTACTTCACAATCCGGCAACCATGAAGGTAGTAAAAAGAACCCAAGGCAATATATCTTAACAATACTACCACCACCAACAACATGGTTAAAAACACTCCAAATGGTGAAAAATTTAACCACCAATTTTTGTGGAACTTGCCAATCCCCAGAAAGGTGTTAAATAGATCTAATGATTTAATCTGGAAAGTGGGATTTGCTGTTTTTTTTTTTTTTAGCACTGCTTAAAATGTGCATATTTCACAGTAAATTCTTTTCTTTAAAAGATCTATTTAATAAACAATGAAAGCACTCCTTTTGATATGATTTGTGGGAATAACGAAACCACCTGACTACATTTGTACTTACACCAATAGCAAATGACCTGAAAAGATTAAGGCAAGGTCCAATATGAACTCAGCAAGTAATGAGGGTAATAATAAATTAACAAGAAATATCAATTTGGGGCCGAGCCTGTGGCGCACTCGGGAGAGTGCGGCGCTGGGAGCGCAGCAGCGCTCCCGCCGCGGGTTCGGATCCTATATAGGGATGACCGGTGCGCTCACAGCGCTCACTGGCTGAGCACAGTGCGGCCAGTCTCAAACAGGACAAAAAAAAAAAGAAATATCAATTTGAACAGGAAAACAAAACAGGAGGCACCAGGACCAGGTCCTGATAGATGCCAATCACCACTGACAGCTAGTGAACTAGGGCAGGCAGAAAACCAGAATGAATATGATAAATGTTGCTGCAAGCTTTCAACCAAGCATCATTCTTAGTGTTAAGGCCAGGCCTAATGCCAGAATGAAAACTTCTCTAGGAAGTTATAAATTTTCATAGATGCAGGATCACAGCTGCTCTGATATTAGCCTTTCAAACATCTGCCAAGGAGAGCAAATCAGAAATGAGAAACTTAATTAGCTCTTGGGGGAGAAAAAAATCGCTCAACTTGAAGAGCAACTAGGACCTTTCCGAAAGGTCAGTGCGGCATTAGCAACTGTAAGATAAGCTTCACACCTTGTTAAAGCGGGTATGAATTTCCCTCTTGGCAGCCACGCCTGGGAAACAAACTTAAAGCAACATCCCTTAACAGCTGGAGCAAAGGAAAAGACTAAAGGCAAGCAGTGACAGGACTATCACAGCAAACCTCTACTTTTCAAGGAATGTGTAGTTCCTTTTCCCAAGTGGTATTCACCAATAATATAAGAATAGTAATCCACACAACACAGTAGCCTTTTCTTCTACTTATATGACTTTCAATGTTTATGTGTAGGAATCACAGGCATTCATATTGTTTGAAGATTCAAGGACACACCAATTACCGCCTGATGTGAAATTAGGTGGCAAATCTCTTAGGATGGTAGCCAAACCTATTTAAAATTGACAACCACCAATTTCATGAATACTTTTAAAAAATGCCTTTGTTGTTTTGTGTTTTTTGGCGGCTGGTACAGGGATCCAAACCCTTGACCTTGGTGTTACAACACCGTACTCTAAACAGCTGAGCTAACCAGCCAGCCCACTAAAAAATGCCTACTTTAAAACCAAAAATAACCCAGAGAATTAAATACTACAGTCCAAAATGAAGATCAATTATATTAATTAACTGTTGTTAACCAATCCAATCAATCACGTTCAGATTATGTGCAGTCCTTCAAGGTTTTGTTCTATTGATAAGAAAACCTCTTGTTTAAGTGGGAAGATGATGCTGACAATTAAAGACTCCATGAGATGGGGACAGGGATTAGGGAAAGGGAAGGAAAATTGGATGAGTGACATTACCAAAATACAAGTTGACTTATTAGCATTGTAGTAAGATCAGTTCATAACGATGGTTTACCAGAATTTACATAAAATTTACATAATTTATATAAAATATATTTATATAGGAGAGGGAGAAAAAGTTTTGAAAATCTTGAGAATAGGTTGAATGCAAAGGATTATCTGTTTCTATTGCCTTTTGTTCACTGCTGTATCCCTGAGGGGCTTAGAAGAGTCCCTGGTACATACATAGTTAATGCTCAATATATATTTATTGCATGAATAAATGAAACAAAATTCACATAACCTTTAAGGTACAAGACCCTAAATGGTGGTATATAAACTTAAACATTAAGAGAACAAAAAGGTAACTAACTTAATAGCAAAGGAAAGTGGAAGAAAAGGCTACTGCAGTGTAATTTTAGGCATAAACAATGTTTCTTCTTCCCCTTGCTTTGCATTAATAACAGTCACAGTACCAGTCTCCTGGGGCTTACATTATCAAGTTCAATGTTTCAAATTTGCCAGTCCTATTCAAAGTAACCATTCGCTAATGACACTATTAACACTCAACTACAATTTAAACTGCTTAATCAGGGTAGGATAGGGTATCTTCCAACTGTTAACCATAAAATTAATCTCTACAGCACCTCTAACTTCTGACAGGAAGTATAATGAATAAAGCAAATTTTAATCAAAGGTAAATAGGCATGTTCTGACATATACTGGGAGACAGTCACTGATACTGTGTGACTCAGTTATCTATATGTTGGGATAATGGGTTAAGCTCTTAAGAAGACCATAAAAAGAAAATAGAGATAAACCTGCACTGTGCCTTTAGGCACTCAAACACTTGTTCAATAAACAAAGACATTTATATCAAGAATTTTTTAAAAAAGAAATGAAAATTAAACACTTCACAAAAATGATACAAAGTATCACCAGTAGCTGTATTATGGTAATTTTACAGGGTGGGGAACAAAAATTCTTTCAGCCATTAAAAAAAAAAAATAAGCAAGAATTAGAACTAATTCTCTTCTGATTCAAATACAAAGCTTACGTAAAAATACTCAATGGTTTCAGACTTGAGAACACAACCTTCTTTAAAAAAAAAGTACACTATAAACATGCACAAGAAATTCATCCTTTGAACCCTACTTTAAGAAAGGCTTTAAATACATAGTTAAACCAATCAGTAAATTGCCCATTTTATCCCATTTCTAAAATAAGAAATTAAAAGATAAAATACGAAAAAATTTTTAAGTCATTACCTAATCCAATATCAAATACTTCCTGAATATATCGTTCTGAGAAAACCAAAGTAAAGAGATCCCATATATTTTGAAAATGTTCCCCATACAAACTCTCCTGAATGAGGAGAGGGAGGTTTTGGTAATGG
>NW_007726715.1:206437-207682 GCF_000696425.1 Galeopterus variegatus
TCCAATATCAAATACTTCCTGAATATATCGTTCTGAGAAAACCAAAGTAAAGAGATCCCATATATTTTGAAAATGTTCCCCATACAAACTCTCCTGAATGAGGAGAGGGAGGTTTTGGTAATGGGCCATAATAATCAACCAAATTGTGTATCGACAAAATGAAATAAAACAAACAAACAAACAAACAAACAACCTCCCCCCAAAAAACTCTCCTGAACAAAAGCACTAACCCTAAGGAATGTAAAGAATCCTTTCCGAGGGTCCAGTAGGAAGAGAAAGACATATATACAAATTATTCAAATGTAACTACAAAGTTGAGAAGTGCCAGTCAAGAACCTTTTATTAGCATTTTAGGGTCAACCTAAGTAGCTGAGGTGGGAAATGGGGGTAGATGGGGATGGAGAGCAGAGAAAACTATGCAAATTTTTACCAGAGAGGATTTTATGATTTAAACATATGGAAGCAAGACCAGCATGGCCCAAATGTTCACCTCCTTCAGGTCTTTTCTAAAACATCACTTTCTTAGAAGACTTTCCCAACCACCCTATTTGAAAATTGTACTCCCCTCCCCACAGTCCCTTATTCCAAACCCCCTTGCTTTTTTCCACCCCACCTCCCCAACAGCACTATCCCTCCAGGTAAGGGACTTTATCTATTTTGTTTGCTGCTGTATCACCAATGTCTGTGACCTAATGCAGCAGTCAAAGAGAGGAAAGGCCGGACAAGCATTCCAGTTAAGAACCACATGGTATGTTTAGGGCAAAGCTGGTAACCAAGAGGATGGAAAGACAAAGTGAAATGATAGAAGATCCTGAATATCAAATTAAGGCATTTCTAATATTCATATGCAATGAGAGGAGGAGAGCTCATTTCTTCCAATCCAGGTGACCTTTTTAAAAAAAAAAACTATTTTGGTGAATATAACAAATTAATTCAACTTTATCCCTATGGGTCACAGTGTAAAACATTAATGGAGTTTCCTACTTTCTGCCACAGCAAAATATTAACTATGGTTAACAGTTCACTACATAGATCATTAAAATAAATCACTAATATTCTTTCTAACTTCAGCAGGACCTAATTAATGATATGTTATGTATATATTATACGTACTGCCTTCACTTCTCCAAAAGAACTTGAATATTCTACCATGTTTTTCCTGGTAAGCCAATAAGAATAAACTGACTACCACAAAAAACCCCCAAAAAACAAAAAAGCCCACAATTCAGTGCTCTTTCTTTCTTT
>NW_007726715.1:208563-211581 GCF_000696425.1 Galeopterus variegatus
TCCGAACCCTCGGCGGGAGCGCCACCACGCTTCCCAAGCGGCGCACTATAGCAGTGCGCCACCGGGCCGGCCCTCAGTGCTCTTTCTTTTGAAAGATAAATATATGAGGACTGAAAAAGTCAAGTACAATGTACCAGTAGTGCTAACCCACATAGAGAAAATCAACAAAACAAGTTTTATATCCACAATTTCTTGATCAAACCAGAGCAAATTAAGTAAATTCTATAGTAAAAGTACTTCCTATTTATTCTTTTACTATTTAGCAACTCATAAAATAAAAATGTAACATAGTTCATTTCCTGAGCAGTAACTCCAAGCAGTTACCAAAAAGGAACTCAACTTTCAACTCTAAAATACAGTTCTATAATGTTCTAAACAGCCCATATCCTACATTACAACAAAATTAAAGCATTTATCTTAAAACTCATTTGAAAATGCCTAGAGACTATAAACTCCCAATTACTTCAAAGTAAAAAAAAAAAACAAAAACAAAAAACCCCACACACATAATTAATTTAAATTGCTAATACAGTCACTCAAACTTGCTACTCGAGAGAGACCCGATACAACCCAAATAGCCAAAAGCTTTTTTATTGTAACACCAGTGGCATTGTTTGCAACACTGCTTCAAGTTATAACACAGAATAATTCAGTAAAAATTTATTTTACCTTTGGCTTGTATACAACAGCTGATTAACTTCCAAGAGGTTCCCACTGACATTACTGGATCCCAATATTTAATTGCCAAAGCTGAGACTGTTTCAGAATTATGTAAATTATGTAGCTAGTTTAAATATAAATCTGATACTACCCCCAAATATATTACTTGTTTTGCCCCATGGCAATATAGCGAAACTATAGTTAATCAGACAACTCATTTATCCCAACTGGTAAAACAGCAGCCATTAACTGGGGGCTTTTTTAAAAATTTATTTAATCAATCAAGGAAAGACATAAGAGGAATGGAGTGACTGATTCAGTATGCTGAATGGTTTGCTATGACAGTATAAACTTTATTCCATGAAAACCACAGAAAACATTCTTGGGGACTTGTCTAACATGACATGATATATTAAAGTCTCATGGCAGAACTTATGTATAGAATTACTCCAAGAGTTCACCTCTTGCTGTCCCTATCTACTTAAAAGATGGATATGAAATCTATGAATCTTTCCCTCACCTGAACCAAATAAATGCCCACTGCTTTGTTTATTTAGTTCTCAAAATAGTCCTCTATGATACAGTAGTCACAGACTGAGGTAGATCCCTGGGACATGCATACATACAAATGCACAAAATAGAAACTTTCAAGCTGTGTCAATTTTGTGAACCCTGAAAGAAGTACTGCATTGGGTGAATTTCACTTCCCATCATGATTTTTTGTAAGAATAAAATACTGTAATTTAAGAAAAGGGATCTCATGCTGTTAGTATTAGGAACATCTGTGTCCTATTCATGACCATTTTTAGGAAAACTACCAAGAAGTTTACTGTCCAAGAAAAGACACAATAAGAAAATTAATATTGAAAAGAAAAAAATGTTAACCTACAAACATCCTTGCCACCTTTATCACTTTTCAGCTCTAGTTCTCTGTATTTCACTTGTTTCTTAGCAACCACAGAGGATTCAAGCGGGTAGGGTAAGCACATGCAGAACGAGGAAAAAAAAATTAAACTGTTTTTTTTTAAAGATCTAGAACCAACTGTACTAAACCTTGATCTCTTAACCTAGGAATCACTCAAGACAGGGGTCCAATTTAGATAAATATACCACCCTAAAGGTCAGTGACCAAATTTGGTCAACAGCGGTGCCATCACTGCCGTCATCGTTCTTGTCACTGTCAGGAACAACTGTCACCTTGCCATTACCAGGAAGGGAAAGCAACTGGAATATTCCTTTTGTAAGTTCTATTTACAGACTACAAAGAGCCCAACATCATCTTAGTATGATCTTACAACATGGTAACAGTGGAAGAACCCAAGATAGAAAAGGCCTCCCAATGAATAACTTTTGATACTTAAAGCTAATAAACCACAAGAACTTATAAAATCCTGTCTCATTTGGAAACAAATTCTCACTGCACTGCAAATGTCAAGCATCTATTTATTTTCTGAACACAAATGGCTTCAAGTGTTTTGTTTATAATTTTAAAATACCTAGATTTTGTTTATTTTTAAGATTGAAACACACCTTAAGTCTCCAAATATGTCTTCACTCCATGGACATCATTTGTTTTCTGTTTTATCTATAGAATATTTTCAGCTTTTGGGGGGGGAAGAAAATAAAACTTTTTATACTCACAAAAGATATACATGCTGCCAGCAATAAAATCCTAACTAGTAAGTCTTCAAACTGTTCAATCACAAGTTCCAGCAAGGTTTTTCCTGTTAAAAACGAACATATTTGTTGTAACAGTCATATTAAAATCAGTACACAAAGGAGGGTGTTAAAAGAAAAAAAAAAACATGTTAAGATTACTTACCTTCTTCAGCCGGTAACTCTGTAGAATGTAGAAATTATCCAGGCAACGTGTCAAGAACGGGATTTAAAAAAAAAAAAAACACACACACACATTATAGAATTCTAAAAAAAAATCTGCTAAAATTACAAGCATCAATATCTTTGAAAGGCAGGCCCAGCTATATAAGCAATCATATTTTTATATTGAAAGCATACTAGAATGACATCCCAAGAATATGTGCAATACTTGCAATCAATGGCAAAACAAAATTATTCAGAGCTCCTGAAGCAAGGAATCATCACTCCTGCCAGATGAGTAACTTTGGGTAGCGTAAGAACGGTTAGAGGCTCTCTTAACTACCAAGACGCCTCGTAAGTCGGCTGGGGACAAGAAAATGTCTCACAGGGCTCAACCCAGCTGCAGGAGACTCGTCCCTCCCTCCACGGGGACCGGCTGCTGTTGGAGAGGAGCCGCCGGGCTAGCTGCGAGCCGGGAAGGTCAAGGGCTCGAGACCCGAGGAAGTCGAGGGGAGGCGCAGCCCGCGACCGGCGCCCCCC